>NC_086206.1:7725000-8025000 GCF_035770615.1 Melospiza melodia melodia | reverse complement strand
AACATGCTCTGAAGATGTTGTGAAAGTTTACATTACAATTAATTTATGATTACCCAAATGTGCATCCAGTGATCTTAAGTCTTCCTTCATATATTACAAAGAAAAAAGACAACCTCTGTTTCCCCACACCTTAATTTCAGAAAGCCCTCAGAAATAAGGGTTTCATTTCAATAAATGTATTTAAATTCTGTTTAAATAGCTGAGCATGAGATGAAAAAATGAGATTAATATGATAAACTAGCCCCTGTGTCTCCTTGAGCATGTTTCTCTTCTTTTTGTTGGTGGTTTTTTTGGTGGGCTTTTTTTGTTTAGTTTTTGTTTGTTTTATTTTTTTTTTTGGTCATTGTTGTTGTGGTTGTTGTTGTTTCCATAAACATTTGTGTTTTCTTTGCTGTCTCTTCAACAGATAGAAAACTAAGGTGAACTGTTATTATTACATTTCACACCAACTCACTAGAGCCATGAGTTAATTTCAGCAGGTTTTCCTGAAGGTGAAAAGAAGTGCACAGCCTTTTGTCCCAACAGTGAGCCAGTGCCATGAACTGCTGAGTGTTCCCAGACCTGTCAAAAATCAAAGGAACAAGGATGGCTAGCGAGTCATGGGAAATGCTGGATGCCTTAGTGGATACAGCCAATATGCTGAATTATGGTTGTGTAATAAATGTACAAGCTGTTGTACCCGGACACAGCTACAGTAATCACAGTAAGTAAAGTTTTAAAAGCACTCATGCTCCCATCCTTTGTTGGAAACAGTGATCGTGTACATAAAAAGGTTAACAAATGGCTACACTTCACTCCTCTGCATCTAAACCAGAGAAAACCTTGCTGCTTTTGCAATAACAAGCTATCAGCTGATGTCTGGTCTTGCTCTTTAACTATGTATTCTATACATCCAAACACAGAACAGGGAGGAGGACTATTTTGGGTGTGAAGTGAGCAAGTTGTTTTACGTTTTAATTGCCCATAATGAACATGGCAAATGCTGAAAGATGCAAGGAAGAGTCTTGTCCAATAATACAGTTCTTTATTACCTTTGGATCCCATCTTCCTAACTATTTTGAGGATGTTGTTAGCAGAGGAAGGCATATTTTTATTTAACATCTTTATTAATGAGCTAAAGAAAGAAAGAAATAAACACACTAATTGCATTTGCAAATGACAGTACATTAGTAGCTATTGCAAACATCACTGAAGACAGAAATAACAGAGGAAAATATGGGCATGAATAAAAAAAATTAACCTGGAGAAACACAAATGCAGGTCTGAAGGAAAATTACTCTGCATTTATGCAAGCAATAGTAGAAAGAAATGCAGAAGCAGTAAAAGTGAGGGGGCTGGGGCAGGCTAGAGCACACAACTGAGCTCCCTGGGGGTGCAGGTGGGAGCCCTTGGACAGGGGCTGGGAAGGGTTGTGGGAGTTTTGAGGGACATCAGCAGGCGCCTCGGTGTCCCTCACTATCAGAGAGCATGGGAAATGACATTTTTGCTTTTTTTAAAAAGGGAAAGCATGAACTCCTTGTCTAGAGTTTAGAAGTGTGCAAAGAGCAGCAGCTAAGCTATGTGTTCTCAGAATGGTGGCTGGGGGCAGCTCCCCATGCTGCCCAGGTGTGGGCAGTGACGCAGCCCCAGTGATAACAGGCTGATAAAAGCTGGGCAGAGCCTGTTTGCTTGCAGAGGTGTGGGCAGGCTGTCCTGCTGGCATGAAGGGGACAAAGTGGCTGATCCCAGGTGTAGACCCTCCAGAGGTGTCACTGACGCAGTGAATAGCTTGCTAGCAACACTGGTAAGTACCTAAACGTGAAAATTAAGAGGGAAGTGAGCTGTGTGTAGATGGTCTGAAGGACTCTAGGAGCAATGAGATAAAACTGAGTAAAGGCAAACTTCCCAAATGCAGCTCTTCCAAACTCTTTAATAAGCTCCCCGGAGAGCTGGTAGATGTGCAATCACTCCAGTGACTTAAAATTAGACTGGATACAAGAGGGAGTAGTATGCCTGTGCCTGAAGGAAGAGGGGCAGAACCCCTGGTACTGGGGGGCTCTGAGCTCCCTCCTGGAGGCGGCTGCTGCTGCCTGGTGTGGGATGTGCTGTGGGGCCGGGGTGCTCCTGCTCACCTGCCTGCCTGGTTTGTGGGACACACCATCACTGCCCTAGCTGTACAGCTGCTGGTTATTGCTGCTTCATTTCACAGAAGTTGCAAACTGTCATTAGTTAAGAGCCAGCTAATGAGTTATAACACAGGAAGCAACCATGGATGCCTATATACCAGTGAACCACAGTGTTGTGTGCCATTCTTACCGTGTTAATGATTTTTTAAAAAGAAAAAAAACTGGGCCTCACCCCAGCCCCCTGGAGCATGAATAACCTGGTACAGCTCCTTTTCCTGAAACACTTCCAGACACTCTCAAATCTCAGCCTTCCCTGTTTCAGTGGCAGTGTAGGGATGCTGTGTGAAGTTTTAGCAGCTGTGAGAGGGAGCAGGCTCGCTGTCCTGAAGTGCTCCCTTCCACCTCAGGCTGGGGACAGCGTGTGTGCTGTGACAGGCCGTGATGGAGCCACATGTCAGCTCTGAATTGCAGCAGCAGAGGAAACAAGGCCCATGCACCTTGATGGCACCATGTGAGGGGTGACAATAACAAGGCCTGTGCCCCTCACTGCATGAGGAATGACAGTAACAAGGCCCTTGCCCCTCCATGGCACTGCATGAGGGGTGACAATAACAAGACCCCTGCCCCTCGATGGTGCCGTGTGAGGGGTGACAATAACGAGGCCTGTGTCCCTTGATGGCACTGCATGAGGGGTGACAATAACAAGGCCCATGCCCCTCGATGGCACTGCGTGAGGAGTGGCAATGATGACTGTGCCCCTCGATGGCACTGCATGAGGGGTGACAATAACAAGGCCTGTGCCCCTTGATGGCATCGCGTGAGGGGTGACAGTAATAAAGCCCATGCCCATTGATGGCACTGTGTGAGGGTGACAATAATGAGGCCTGTGCCCCTCAATGGCACCGTATGAGTGGAGACAATAACAAGGCCTGTGCCCCTCGATGGCACTGCGTGAGGGGTGACAATAACAAGGTCCGTGCCCCTCGATGGCACCATGTGAGGGGTGACAATAATGCTTCCTGCTGACGCCAATCACTGCAGTGACTTTTGCTACAGCGTTACTTGTGCAGTGGCAATTGAATTGAAACTGCCACATCAGTTTGCATTAGGCCACTTAGCAGCTGATGTGGTTTCTCACTAGCACAGCAAAGGGAAGGGAGGGTGGCTCGGGTGGAGCCTCTGGGAAGTCAGGTTTTGAACTGGGACTGGGGGCACAACTGCACTCAGCTAAGGGAGTTGTAAGCTGGCTGGTTGGAAAACAATTTTCTTTGAAATTTCAAGTTCCAAAAGGTTGTTTTCCCCCACAAAAAGTGGTAAGGTGGTAGCCTGTAAGGCTGGGCAGCTCTGCTGAGCATCCATGATGTACCAAGCACAACCAGGGCTCTGCACCCACGTCACGGAGAGCAGCAGAGATAGATGGGGATGGGATCGTAGAGCTCTTCCTACCCAGACCTTGTTGGGGAAATAAATTGCTGGGAGATGGGCATTTGTCCTAAGTCCTGTGTGCTACCTGTGCAGGAGAAAGTGTCCCCTGCAGCTCAGGGCTCTTGGTTTGGGGCCTGATTTGTGTCTGGTGATGGCCATGGCCAGGCCAAGCTCCCCCTGTGTGTGTGCTCTAACCTTGAGGTGGGAGGATCAATATCTCATTACCTATGGCCCTGCTTCTCCAGAGCCTTACATTTTGTGGGGTTTAATGTAATATTCCCACTCTTTAAAATTGCAATATCTGAAACACTGATGTGAGCAGCATAAACCATTTTTGGTTTAGTGAGGTGAATTAGCTAAGCAGCTTTATTTTTTCCAGTTGTAGAATTGTTCTAATGCTTCTTTTGACCAGTCCTGGTTTAAAAAAGGCTTCATCTTTAAAAATCCAATTTTACAAACAGTTAGTCTTTAGTGTGGACTGTTGCTTTTTAGTAATTTGGGGGAAAAAATTAATGGCTGATATATTTAATTTTCAGACACAGCTACTGCATATTTAAAGTGTCTTTTTTTAATAATTTTATTGTCAACAATATAGTTTGAACACTGCACAGATACTGCTGTTGCAGGCTTGTAAGATTAAAATCACAGTGTTTCTGAAGGGGCTGTTAAAGTGTCTGTGGAGCTATCTGCTACTGCATAGCTCTGAACTAATTCAACGACTGTGTGCTTTAAATATCAGTACAACAACTTTTTTCCCAACTAGACAGCTTCAAATCTAATGTTAGTATTCTTACTGACCTCGAAAGTGGGGCTGACCATGCTTAGCTTTCATTTTGTTTCTTATTTTAAATATGGCTAAAGAGCAAAGGCTCTGAATCTGTGTAGTGTAACTTGAGACTAATGGTTAATTAATGTACAGTCAGATCTGTAGTTGCTCCAGGGTATGGGTACCTAGATTTTGCCTTTCTTCCCAGGACCTACTTTTTAAAAACCTTTTTATATCTGTATCTCTCACTTACATGGGTTAGTGTGTGTTTAAGCTTTGAAAAATGGTTGAATTTATTCCTGCATGGGCAATACCATATTCCTTTAAAGTAGATCATTATTCTATATGGAATAAATACTGTTATCCAGTTGATAGGCTTTCAGGCTAATGAACCAAAGGCTACCATCTAAGAAGCCAAATAACTAGACATGCTTCTCCATTGGTTTCTTCTGATATATTAATTAATGAAAACCAAGATCCCTCTCTGAGAGGGAAACACTTCTGCAGTTCCTGTCTAGTTTTGGGAATTTTCTTCACTCCTTAATGTGCATAGGGGAATGATTCTCCCAGTGAGGTGGATAATGGAGAGCTCCTGCCTGCTCAGGGGATGTCTGTGTGAGTGAGAGGCAGCCCCTGGGAGCTGTGCTGGGAGCAGCCTGTGGGCAGGGCAGGCAGGAGTGCAGTGCTCCCAAACGCCCCTGGCTCCATCCTGCCTGGCCCTGCCAAGGACAGGAGGTGGAGGCAGCACATTCCTGGGCAGGTGAGCCCCTTCTCAGAGGTGTGTGCTGGGATCACTTGTGAGAGGAGACCGTCCTGTACTGGCCAGTCCCTCCAGCAGCTGTGCAGCCCAGGGCTTTATGCCTCTGAATCCAGCACCCTGGCTCTCCCTCATCTCTGTTTATAGCATGGTTTAGAGCCCTACCAGTTCTAAACACGAGACACTCCTAAATCTGTTTCAGGAAGATGAGATTAGGTGGAAAGATAGGAAGTACCTTTTGTCTTTTTGACCCTTTAGGATATACTGCCTGTAAGCTAAAGCTTCCCTGCAACTGTCAGCTGGATAACTACCCCCTCGAAATAAAAGTAGGTCTCAGACTTGGGATTTAAGTAGATCAATGCTGTGGGGACAACTGATCCCCAAGGTATAGGTGGCATTTATTTGGAGACAGAGCAAAGAGCCATCTGTGGCTTACAAGGAAGGGGTGTGTTCTACATGCATTTCCCAGAATAAACATCTAAGAGAATATGCCACAACACAATGCCCCCCTTGCGCAGAGGGAAAGAATTTGCAGCATCTTTTCTATGTTTTCCCAGTCTGAAGAGTTTTCTGACCTGTGGCAGGCTGCTGCTCCCTTGAAGATCACCTCAATTCCAGGGGGTCTTCAAACCTGAGGCACACTCCAGCAGAAACACCTGAAATACTCTTTGGTGTTGGCATTGCCCTGTAGCTTTCTTCTTTGTGTTGTGAGTTATTCCCTTTGGAGTCCAAGTACTGAGAGTTATTACATCTTTAAAGGCCTGCAGAGTTTGAGGAAAAGTAATTGGTTTGTTGCTCCAAACCTCTTGGTGGAATTATTGAGAAAAAAGCTTTTCAACTTATTTTTCTATCTATATCTGGAGCCGTTGGCATGAATTCAGCCTGCACCATTTACCCACAAGCTCTGTCAACGTGTGCATATCCAGTTGGGATAGCCAGTAGGACTCTCTGCAAGGTGCAAGACTTTTCTACTCTGCAGAATGACTGTTTTACACACTACATGGCAAGTCTGTTTCTCATCTTTACTGGTTAAGTAGTTCAATTATGGCTTTATGTTAATGCAAAAGATAATTAATGCTGTAAGTTAACTATGCATAGTGCTTTCCAAGAACAAAAGGAACTAAATCCCAAACCATATCTTCCTCTCCTGTTCTGACTTGGTGCAATTCCTTGTTTGCTACAGAAGCCTGCTTGTTTCATGCTACAAAACTTCCAGGTTCATCAGCTGTAGTGGGGAGCCAGTGAGACATCTTAAGAGTTTTCATCTGCCTCTAAGGTCAAATGTGCTGTTTCAGCAGACCAAAGCCTGATGCCCTGGGAAGAAAGGCCAGGGGTTTGTGATGGTTTAGCACAGGCTGTCTGCTGCAGTCAAGTGCCACCACCCCCCAAAGTCCTCTGGCTCACACACCAAGCAAAGCAGGTGCTCTGCAGTGACAGGACAGATGGGGTGAGTGTCACTGTGATGTGGCTTTTCTGATGAGTCATTGCACAGGACTGCTTGGGGACAGAATATGTAATAACTAATAGGTGAATGGTGTGTGTCATTTGGTCCTTTTTTTCCAAAGTTCCACCACTCCTGTAGGAAGCTCTTAAGTATGATGCTCAAACCAACAGCCCTAATGGTCTCAGTCTAATTTGTTCCATCCTCTCACCAAATCAAATGAATTTTGACCTTTTCCCTTGCCTTGACAGCCACAAGCACCTGATTTGTTCTGTGTGGGGTTTTTAATGGTTCTCTTGTGTCCTCAGTGGGCAGGAGGAAAACTATGATGTGTGCCTCAGTCCTGCATTGTCCCCAGGCACCATCTGGGAACAGGGTGGGACAGCTGGACCATGAAACACCCCTAAAAGTTGCTGCTTTCAAAGCAGGGGAAACCTAAAATTTATTTTAAACACCCCTTGCAGTTCTGAAATATCACTTCTGTTGTTTAAGGGCTTTTCCAACTGCTTCAGCCCTTTCCTCTCATGCTTCTCTTCTCACCAACATAAATTTCAGATGTTTTTATCAGATCTATGTCACAGATTGTTTTCCAAGTTTTTGTGCTAAATGGCTTGGCAACTCTGGCCTTTGAATAACTGGCTTGGAAAGGTGGAATTGTATGGACCTCCCAAGTCCATCCCTCCTACTGAAATTTAACACTGAAAAAAAATCAGTTCATGATTTTATCCAGTGAATTATGTCTGCTAAGATCTGTACTTACAGTTCTAGGTAGAGGAGATCAAGCAAATCCAGGTTAAGTTTGCCCCTTATTCTGACAGAACCTCTCTGGACTTTTGCCAGACTATCATCAAAAGGAAGCTTACTCCTTTGGGGTCTAAACCAGCCTGCTTTTCCAGTGAGTCTTATTGATTGAGAGTGGAGCAGGACTGAGTTCTACAGCTGCAAAGCTGATTGTTGCATTTGATGTTATTGACAAAAAATTTGAGTAAATCAAAGCCAATGTAGATACTTTCGGTAAAACCTGGTTGGCCTATTTCCAGATACTTTTCTGAGTTTCATTAGACCTGGGTGGGGATTCATCAAGAAATGGTGATTTCAAGTTATCTTTTAATGTTCTTCAGCTGTTAAATCTAATAAACTTTTTTAAGAAGTGAAAAATATGTGAGGAGCTTAGTACCTGAAAAATCACTGATCCAGAGATTGGAACTTGAAGCAACACACAACTTTCTGGTTCTGACTTCCATTAAATATGGCCAATTTATATTAGATCATCATCCATAATTAGACCAATTTTTCCTAATCTTTGTTGAAATGGGTTCAAGCTGGTTTACAAATGAACACTGAGGGGTTTCTTTTCTTCTTTTCTTTTGTCTCTCCCCTCTATAGATGCAAGCTTGCTACTGCCCAGCAATACATGAAACCATTCAGTAATAATGCATCACATATGCTTCATATTTAGGTAGTTTTAGCCTTAAATGATTATCTCCAGGCTTTCTGTTCTTCCCTGTGCATAGCATGTGTGTGGTGCAAGTGTTTCTGTGTGGTAATGCAGCCAGTAGAGCTTTCTGCTGCCCTTGTGAACCTCTGCTCTATGGTCCTTAGGACCTGAGGACTGCTTAATGCACCCATGTTTAAGGCTAATTGTCAATACTCAACAGGAGCTACCCAGTAACTACAGCTTTTGTTACATGAGGCAGCTGAGCAAGCCCCTGACGTGCACATGATCAGGTTACAAACTCTGCCTAACACCAGCACTTTTCCTGCAGTAGATATTCTTCCTCATACCTAAATATACGCACACAGAACACTTGTCAGGTCACTCTAAATGCTGAATCCTTTCAGCAGTGACACAGATCTCTTCTGATGCCACTCTTCAATCACTCTTAATTACTACTCAGAGTCTAATTTCAAGGTCTCCTTAGGTGTTGGTATTAGCTAATATTCAGTAAGTAAGGCAAAAGATAACACTGTCAGTCTCATTTGCCTTTCAAGTTCGTATCTCTGTTTTCCCCACAGAACACAGTAGGGCTAAAACCTTCTTGTTTAGCTTGGGGCAAAACACACCCTGCAAAAGCTGAGAAATAATCTAATTTTTTCAATGAAAGTCAGTGCCAGTCAAAGAAGCTTTTACATACTTACAGTTAGGGTACATCAAAAATGTACAAATATTGGTAACCCCAGTTTATCATGTACAAGATTCTAAAAGAAAACCAAATTAAGGGAGGATATTTGCAAAGTCTTTGAAATAATGAAGAAACAGCAAATGCTGCTTCATTTTTATGTTCTGAAGTCACTGGAAATGAGGAAATTATTGTCACTTTCATTGGATGACTTTCTTGGGTTTTAAGACATTAATATTTATGCTGCTCAATTGTCTATGTTATAAATAGCCCCTCAGAAATCTCCGTGGGTCCCTTTTTAGCTTAGATATTTAAAACATAAGTAGCCTGAAAGCAGCTAAATACCAGTGCTACATGCAACTTCATCAAAAGACAGAAAGAAGGTGCTCAAGCACTGGATCGTCTCTTCCTCCCAGGAAAGAGTTAACACAAAGAAATAAAATCAGATATGTGTAGCCTCCAGACGTCCATTAAAGTGCAGAATGCTGTTTTCTATCACAGATTATATGCCAGATGTTCAAACTATCTCTAATCATTGCAGATGTAATGGAGTAGAATGTTGCAGTTTGTGAGTTTACTGGCATTAATTCTGTATACTGCACAAGGGAAAAGATTTTAAATATATAATTATATCTCATTAATACTCAGGTTTTATTTCCTTTCAATGGAACAGGACTTATTAAAGCAACCATTTACCGCATGTTTTCTTTTAGTGTTTGGCCCCAGCATAATCCTGTGTGCATTGTACATGTAAATATGTACTAACCTGAGTATATGGAAACACACACTACTGTATATAATTCCACTGGTATGGCCCCCCCCTTTTTATATGCATGAGATGTTTTTATATTGTAAATTGACAAGGAAAAAGATCTTACTTATACAGTACTGGTCTAACCACATGCTATCTTACTTGTTAATGAAGAACTGTAAAAAATGCATATTTTAATGATATTTATTCAGTTATGCTATGAGAAAACTGTGCAGTTCTGTGAAATGTTTTAGGCTGCTTTCTTGTGCTCTGCCTGCTCCAGACGTGCCCCCATACCAAAGGCAGCTGTTAGAGTGGGGAGAGTGACTTGCTGAGGATGTTCCTTGCTGTTATTCAGTATGCCAAGTGCAGGAGAGCTGGTCCTGCTCTGCCCCCTCCCTTGTCCCCCAACACACCCTGTGTGAAGGGACACTCCTGCTTTTTGATACTTCCTTTCTTCTGTCCTTTGTATCCTTTGGGCTCAGCTTCCTTCAAACTGTGTCCACAGGGCACAGCATTTCCTTTGTCCTACATCCTCTGCTGGAGCTGCCTATCCAGTGCAGAGTTCAGCCACATCTGAGAGAGTCTTTTTACATTCTAAATCTATTGAAAATGCTGCAAAAGTGTTCTTCACTCTCAGTAAGCTGTGGACTTTGATGGCCTCTGAAGTTGGAGGCAAAGCTGTGAGGGTGAACTCATGAGGAAGTCCCTACATCTGCTTTCAGACACAGAATCTCAATTATAATTTCCCCAGGAGCAATCTCTACTTTGGGTGATAATTATCACCTTCCAGTTTTACCATGTAGCCTTAACCTATGAAAAATGTACCTCTTGTACCAAACGTGGGTCCTTTCTGGGAGCTGTTTCTCTGGGGGCTCTGTTGTCATTGTACCCAGCAGCTCCAAAAGCACTGACTTTCCTTTCCCAGCCCCACAAAGACAGCAGTAGTAATCACAACCCAGTTTTCCTGCTGGAGGCCAGGAGCCAGTGAGGCCACAAGTGACTTTCCAGAGTCCCTGCCTGGGTCTGGTGCACAGGGTGGGACATCTGATGTTGGGGCAAAGGTGCCTGTCCCCTCCCACAGCAGCCTGGCAGCCTGTGTCTTGCTGAGGCATTAAGAATGATTTGAGTAGACCAAGGTGGTTCAATTAACTTGGTTGAAATATTTCTCAATCCAGAGGCTTCACAAAAATTCAGCCCAAAGGTTTTGTTCCAAAATACCATGTGCCTTTCTTCTGTTCATGGTTCCAAAATACCATGTGCCTTAATGTGCTGGTGAGCCTCAGTGTCGTGCTGCAGTATTTGGGTAAAAACTTTGGTATTTTGGTGTTCTCTGTATGCTGGATACAGGCATGGGGTTCAGGCAGCTACTCCTGTGGTTTAAAGTTGTTAATGCACACACTACTGAAGGGCAGGGACATTTTGGCCAAGGCCTGCTGGGATATTCTTAGACACGCACATAGCATGTGTGTAATTATGCCACATCTCACTGTTTGAGAAAGCCAATAGAAAGAATCCTGCAAACAACTTATTTTCTCTCACAGTTTATTGATTATCTTCTCTTTTGAAACATCAAGTTCTTAACTATATTCTTGAGAGGTAAGCAGCTCTCATAAAGTGTGATTTAGGCTCTGAAGCTGGCTGAGCACTGCATGGGTGCAGAGGTTGGCTGACGTGGAACTTGCTGCTGGCCTCTGCAGCTGTCTCATCACCCTGATTGCTTTGACTGGGAAAGGAATATCTTAATCTCAATAATGTAGTTTCAGGCAAGGGGTACTGGGTAAAGTTCAGGTATATTTAGAGAAACATATATGTATGCAGGCACTACAGTCTTGTTGCTGATATTTTAAAATGATTTGTGTTTGATGTGCTTGATTAAAAAGAAAAACTGGCAATTTGCTCTATTCAGTTGCATATGGGTACTGTTTTTAAACATAAGTGTCCAGGTGCACACAAGCTGAACAGGCTTTGGAAAGCCACCAGGTTTCATCCAGACACTTCAACTTGAAAGAGGACCTTTTCAAGCACATGATAATTTAGATAATACTAATTGTGTAGTTATATACGATATAAAAATAACAGTACATGAGCTCAGTGTAAAATGGAGATTCTCTTCAAGATTATTTTAATCTGTATTAATTTTTTATGTTTTGTGATGTGCTAATGCAATGATTTCACACTAAGGCCTGTTTTTATGAATTTTCATGCCATGTGCATCATATCATACACAGTATCTAATAAAGTAATTAACAGATGAGATACCATGAGAGCCCATCCAGTGAATTTAATGAGTTAAATAGTTAAAACATAGAAAATTTGACAACTTGAGCATGGTTCCATATGGTCCAGAGATGCAGAGCATCAACTGAAATCTCTCTTTTTAGTGGTGCACAAGGATTAAATCAACCAGGTAATTTGCTTCAAGAGTCAGCAACACTCCTTGTCAAAAAAATAAGCCAACAAAGAACACCAACAGAAAACAAACCTGGCTAACAATCTCAAGAGCAAGGAGGTCAAGGATGGTCTCCTGATGAAGACCTGCAATGGCTGATAAGAAGAGAAGGCAATTTTAAAATCAATGCAATATTTCCTGGAATACTGAAAATCATTCCTACTTTATTTAAAGGGATATTTTGTGGGTGTCTACAAATAACAGATCCCTCCCTTACATGCCAGCCCTTCAGAAACCAGGCAAAGATGCGAGACAGCAAAAAAAGGTCTCACCATATCAGCACACAGGATGATGGACTGCTCCTCCAAGTGACACTTTCATTATCAGTAAATTTATGCTCCTATTTCAGTCTGTAATAATGACCATTCACAGCAAAAGCATGGTGGCTGTTAATGGACAGGAGTGTGGATAAAAATTCATTAATTAATGTGGAATTGAAGCATTTCCTCCACACACTTTGAGCAGCCAAGTATTTCACAGCAGATCTTGGCACCCGAGTGCAGGTATAATAATTATACACAATTTTCAGTGATTAAAAGGTTGTAAAGTAATTTTAGATACATCTCAAAATTATTTATCTTATAAATGAGGATAGAGTGAATATGAGCTGAATCATAAGTACCACTGTTCAGAGCTGAGCTGAAGAGCTTGCAGGGGGAGATTCCTGCTCCTCAGCAGTGATGTCTCAGTGCACCTCCATGGTGGTTATCTACTCATCATTTCTACCTTTCATCTTCTGCAAAGGCAGGTGACTCTGAACAGCATGATTTTCAAACATCTGTAAGATCTTTTATGTTGCAGTAATTTAGGCAGTGATGTTCTGGTTCTAACAGTATGGTGGCCAGACTGAGAGTGGCAGTGATTGTGATTGTCTGCTGTTGTGGTGAGGACTGCAATTTACATGGCACTTTGTCATTCTTCTCATCAGATTGTGTTTTATTCTACCAGACATTGTTTTTCTGCTCCTGTTTCTTACCTTGTCAGCTAAAAAAGTTACCACACTGAATTGAATGGGCAGCCCAGCTGCATGCCTCCACTGTAACTGTGAGTAACCTCTCTGGAAAAAAGGTCCTCTTTGCTTTGTCACCATGACTTAGGCAGGGAGATCTCTGGGAAGATGCCAAGGTGTGGTTCAAAAGCCTATTTGGAAATAATCCTGTGGGTTTAGTCCTTGTGGAACTTTTATCTTTCTTCTGGATGATGTGGGCTACAAAATTGTTCCTTAACCTTTAGAGATAGACAACAAAAATAGGCCTGTCATAGTCCCTGGGCTCTGATCCAAATTATTTCACCATAGCACCACAGGCTATGTTAGACATCAAAGGCAGAATAGCTTAATTTCAGTGTTAAAGTTGAGGAATTTATGGAAAGACTGAATATTCTCCGGTGGTAACCTGAAAGAAGATGGTCTTCTGAACTTATTTGGGAGTTGGAAATGTCCTGTCTGTACCTGCTAATCCTGAAGTTCAGGAGCAGACAGTATGTCCAGTCTGCTTTCTCATGAATTCTCACTGAGCTTTCAAGTGGGAGAGTGAAACCAAGGGCTTCATTAATGAACTCAAGAAGCAAATGGATACTATCAAGGGGGAAGGGGAAAAGTCTTTCTTTTGGGGTCAACTGTAAAAATAGCCACTTCTGCAACACATTTTCCTAAACAGGAATATGCAATCTCCCTGAATTTTAAATGCAGACAAAGCTGTTAGCATCAGTTATTCTCCTTGTGTCTGATAAAACCAGAGCCTTGTCCTTTTTTAGCTTAGCCTGATTATACAAAGAAACCAAGAAAATATATGATATAGATCAAAATGAAACAAGATACCAGATGTGTTACATCACTTCAGTCTTAGGTGTTTTCCACTGAGTGGAAATGAAATGTTTTCTGGGAATTTCTCCTTGTGTGACTGAGCTAGTAATGGTACAAAAGTGGTGGGGATCATAGAACTGCTGCTCACTTGGTGATCTAGAGCACTTATTTCTGTCAATTAGTTAGCTCAGGTTCCTTCTCAGCCAAACCAGCCAGCAGTGGGGTTCATCAAAAATGTAAAATGAGGCTTAAGAAGGAAGAAAACAGCCCAAAATGCATTGCACCCAGCCAAAAAATAGTGTTTCTCCCCTAAGACCTGAAGATCCCTGTGAATAGAAGAGGAGGTTGAATCTGGGTGGTGTTGTATTGATCTCTTAAGAAATCCACATATCTTGATGTAAAGCTACCAAGAAAAACCTTAGCTGGACTCTGCAGAAGGCTTCATGATGTGAAGAAGAATGGAGCACCTGGCCAGAGCTCAAGGGAACATTGCAGGTCTCAGATCTGATAATGATTTCTATCAAGCATATGTTTCAGCTTTTTTCCCTATTATTTCTAGAAATTGGAGACAGAATTATGATATTTAATGAGTAATACCTGCCTATAGCACTAGCTGTCTTTTTTTTTAAGAGTATTTACTTCCCTCCACTTTTTTTTTTGTTTTGTAGAAAATTTAGAAGACAATTCCATTTGTTATAATGTAAAAAAACTCACAAGAAGTGAGATGCAGGATTTACTTACTTGAATGTGGAAGATAGCTGTTCCACATTGCAAAGATATAAATTAAAAGGGCATCTGAGCTCCCCAAAATCATCTGTTCATATCAACAAAGTGAATATTAATGAAAAACAAAATTGAGTTCTTCCTGTGGTTGATTTTCATCGCAGTACCCAGGTAATAAAAATAGCCATAGAAATTGAATCCATCAGTCATTAAAATAACTTTGGCTTCTTCTCTGTAGCAGACAAGCACCAGTGCTGCCTGCACAAGCACAAGGCTGTTATGTGAAGTCTATTTGGACACTTTATGCCATGTAATGGAAAGGGAGGCAAAAACATCCAACTTCTGCTGTCCCCATAACATAAACCAATGCTGGTGAGGAAATGTGCTTGTTCCAGAAAACACATTAGCACAGATCAGTCAACCTTCCTACCCTGGCTGTCTCTGCTTCGTGTGTCTGCGCAGTGGGGTTGTGCCCTCAACGTTAATTGGATCACTTCATCCCTGAGACAAGACCAATAACCACACAAGGACTTAGGCATCTGAGAGAGGATGTAGGCATGTATGTCAAAATGGAGCTCTGCAAAGCTCCTGTTCAGCCTGTTGGAAAGGCTATTGGGATATTGCCTGCTTGGCCATGGGAACATTGTCTGGAGAAATAAGAGGTGATGCTTTCAGATTGTTTCAGATATTGGAATCAGTTCCCATCTATTATCCTTCATACTTTCTGGGTATCTCATTTTGTGCATTTATCACGCATTTTCAGGCTAAGTTCTCTGAGCAGCAAATTAACTTTTAACTTACATGAAAATTCCCTTTTCCCACTCTACTTTCTGTGTCAATGATATGAAACTGAAGCAGTGGAGTAAATTTAAAAAAAAATCTTGATGCAATCACGGTAAAATAGAGATGTCATTTGGGCAGATGCCTCACTCATGCTGGTGTTAAATTCCAGATCACCCCATTACCAAAAGCGCACTGGGGAAATGCTCAGCCTGTACCAGTTAGGGGCAGTTATTTCAGCAGAGGCTGTGTAATATGGACCCAATAGTACTGGGAATCTTTGTTTCTCCAGAAAGGTCTGGTTGATCTTAGGTTTAGCCCAAATCCTGCAGAACACTGATGTTCTTCAGTCGCAAGAACTTACAGGGACACTCTTAAAAACCCATTTTGTCCCACCTGTGTTTGTAGGTCTCACCTGCAGCTCCTGTAACTAATGACACTGAGTTAAACCCATTGTTTCTCTTTTTTTTTTTGCTTATTTATATGTAGCAGCATTCTGCTTATGTGCAGTGTCACTGCTTTTCCCCTAGTTGTCTTGATCATATGACTGCTTAATTAAGCATGTGCTTAATTTTGTATAACTTACTTATTCAGGAAAGTTTCTCACTTGATTAAAATTAAGCATATGAATGTTGCATATCTGGGGTTCTAATTAGTTTTCTTGGCTGCTTGGGTTTTTTTTTTATAAACCATGAAGGAAGCAAATAAAGACAAAGGAAAACTAAATCTTCAAAAGTAGTTTGGGGCTTAGCAATGGCACCTGGCTTGGTTTTTATTTCATTGTGATTAACAAATCAAGTAAAAACTTCCTTTAAGACTGCTTAAGGATTTGAAAGCTCCAGGGCAGAATGAAGTAACTGCTTCAAGCTTTGCTTTAAGGATTTAGAGTCTGATGCAAATCCTATTGGAGTCAATGGAAATCATTTAAAGGATTTTGCTGGGCTTTGGATCAGGCCCCCATGGCAAACGAGAGCCTTAGCCATGTTAAGGAGTTAATGTCCTTAGAGCTGTTCTGGACCCCAAGTGGCTTAAGGCCTTACGGTGTGTTTTCAGGTATCATGTGTAATTCAGAGGAGCTAAACTCCTGCTTTAAATGTGCTCTTCCATGCTGGTAGTCCTTACAGGACATAGCCTTGAGGGCACTTGTCAGGGCACCCCTAACTCAGCCATTTTTCTGGAGTGAGGTCTGTGTGCAGCAGTTTCTGGCCTGCGTGTCTGAACCCCATCACCCCTATCACCCACAGCTGGGCAGCTGGGGCCATGATTTTAAGATGCTTTCATGGCCCCTGCTCAGACAGGTAGTGTGGGAGGATATGTTAATGTGTGTGTGAAGATAAATACACACACAGGCTGCAGGGGGAAAAGCATCAAAAGCCTTATAAATAAAAGCCAATTCAGTTTTCTGGCCACCTTCACTGTTGTGAGGAGCAGCTGCTCCTTTGGGGACAGGGAGGCCAAGGCTTTATCCATAAAAACAGGTGGACGTTGTCACCAGTTTCTGCTGCTGGAATCTTTCCCTTCAGCTGCCACCAGGCTTGAGCCTTGATTTTTGTCAGCAGGTCCTTGTTGGGAAGGCTGACACTCTGTTTCCTCTGGTACAGACAAGCTTAGACAAATTTCAACTCACTGACTTTGCTATTTCACCACTGAAAATTTACCATATTCTCCTGAATTAATCTGATATCCCTGCAGTCTGGATCTAGTCACAAACTAAATTATGTTTTGTGTTCTCAATGATAGGCACAGAATACAGGAGGACCCTTTTACAGCCTTTGATTACATGCTATTTCTCCCTGCCTGGGTAATTGTTGAGGAGTGAGTCAGAAAGATGTTCTGATTAATTAGATATGGTATTTTAGGATGCTTCAGTCTGGGAAAGTATGGACTAGAATCCAGACTTCCCACTTATCTGCCTTAAATACTCTGACCCTACCCTGAACTTCACACTTGCTCTATGAGTGTTTGTTTATGCTGGAATTTGCTACAGGAGGCCTTATTAACTGGTGGTCAAGATTTTATTTTTAAATGGATCGTTAACTTGTTACATACTCAAGGAGAGTGTTGATGCATCTCTGCGTAGGAATCCTTTCCTCCCATCCCTGCACCCTCCCTGTGTGCCCGTAATGTGAACCTGTTTAGAGACCTTATAGATTTCCTTTCATTCACGAGAAAATAATAAAAAAAATGAAGCATAGAAAAAGCAAAACAGGGAAGTAGCAGCAGTAGAAGTGGAAACACATTCTTTAATCATGGTAATGGAGCAGATGCTTCAATAGCAACAGCAGCAGGTCCAGTAAGTGCTGCATCTTCTTCTTTCATCCCCCTCTAACCAGAGCTGCTAGCAACATGCCATCTTTCCTTCTCAGGATTTTGCTTCCAGTAGCATCTGCTGTGCCTCTTTCTCCTACATGCTGCGACATATGTAGCTGCATCACAAAAAGCAGCCAAGTCATATACTAAGGTAATTTCTATTAATGATTTGTACTTGCTTAGTGGATAAAATCCCTTTCTGTAGCCCTGATTCATCGCAGCTGCTTTGTGCTACTAGTGTGAGCAGAGGAAGTGCTATGAGAACAGACGGATGATTACTGGATAGCCCAGGACTGACAGCAGAGCACGAGTGCTTGGATTGAGGGAAATCGCTTCAGTGAGGGTAATAAGATGAGCCTGATTTTATGTTTGTTGTAAGAGATGGTGGCTGCTGGATTTCCACATGAAATTCTTCTCTTTTCTCACTGGCTTTGTTGGCAGAATCAATTCGTAGAAATTTCCAATTCCATTTCCTGAAACACAGGTTTGCGTAGTTTAGATTATAAAAGAGAAAGTGTTGGGAAGGAGAAATTCTCATCTGTGGTGGTATTTGGAAAGTAAACTGACTCTCAGAGCTGTACTCCTGTATCCATCACAACTCTGCCTCTAGAATAACTCAAACCTTGGCTGTGGTGGAGCCCATGTTTTGTCATCTCCTGAGCTGCTGATGTATTTCAGTCTGAAGGCTGAAGTCTCAACATTCCCTCTTGTGCCACCACAAACGGGTGTGTTTGCCCACCTTCTGTTGCATGGATGACAAAAGTGGGAGCATGGATGCAGCACTCAGCACCTCCTGAGAGCCCAGTGTTGGTGTCCCTTGGATTCAGGGCAGCTGGATCCCTCCGGGGAGGCTTGCAGGATCCGGCCCACCAAGAACACAGTGTTTGAGCTAATATGCAAATTCTAGGTAGTGCAAACACCAACACAGTCAATTACACACAGCAAAAACATACACAACAGCCAGGAAGCCATATGATAGATATCATGTTGTGACTATGTTGTGGGACTTTCATCTTTATTGGCAAACATTTCAGGCAGCAGTTCAGATTTACATAGAATCACATATGTGCTTAAGAAAGCATTTTATCTCCCCCTTCCTTTACCGAGCTGCAGTTACCAATACCCTGCTACCAGTAAGTAATTAAGATATTTCAGTGCTCTTCAGCTAATCACTCAAAATGTCAGTATCCTTTCCAACCCTCATCTAAATTTCTTCAAGTTTAAAAACCAGGCTGGAAATTTTAGGCAAAGTGGAAATGCTGCTTCTTCTCAAGCTGATTTGTCTTTTTTATTTATGAATTTTTGTTGTTCTTGCAAGAGCCCAAAGGAAGTGTGCAGAAGGAAACCTTATTGCATTGGAAGAAGCTTCCCAGAAATAATATTTTTATTTGGAAAGTTATGAAAAGAAACAGACTTATTGTCAGTGTGTTGTACTTAAAAGAATACTGGTTTGATTTTTGTAATGTAAGAGGTTTGTAACTTAGCATTTCTCCAGCTTCTTTTTACTTTCTTAGTGATAATACCTTAAAAGGTTATTTATATAAACTTTAAAATGGCTTTTCTGAATTTGGATCTAAAGGGGCTTTAGTGGTTATTGAAAGTCATGATCTTAATGATAGTCTTAAATAGAATGAGTATTATGTACTCTAGTAATAATTTAAATTCTCTAGCAAAACCAGTAATAGCTTTTAAATTATTACTTACACCTCTATGCATGATAGACCATATATTCCAAATATCAGCTAATTTTTCATTTTTCTCTCCATTGTTCAGTTTGATCATTTAAAATGAAAACATTTATAAGCGCTCTTCTTGTTGAGATACTCAGAACCTAAAGAATTTGGAGTATCAGAAATCCTAATGCTGTACAGAAATTTTATAAGGAAAATTTTCCCACATAGCACATATATAGCACTTAGAAAACTTCCATAAGATTCTTTCCAAATGAGTGATATTTAAGTATTTTTACAAAGAGCAATCAAAGCATGTGGCACTTGAATTTGTTACATTAAAGCTCCCCTGATTGTGCAATAATAAAAGATGAATGTAGATTTATATTGTATGCAAATTAATTAATCTTTTCATAGCATTATTCAATTAAAAAAACCTGAGGTAGAGTTGCAACGCTTATCTGCTAGTACTGAAAGGCATACAACAGAAGAGTTCATGAAACATCCATGTGCAGGCATAATGTATGCAGCAATTTTTCTCATCTTTAATATAAAATACATGCAGTATTTGTAGTGGTTGCAAAAATTACTCAAGAACTTTAGTTGCAAGGCATGGATAAAGTCTGTCACTGCAGCCCTTCTGGATGCTATGCTCTGAAGTGCCTTTTTACAGAGTCCTTGTAGCAGCAGATGTTGGGGAAGGCAGCACTGTCAGCTTCTGTCTTGTGATGGCATGTCTTAGAGGATGATGAGCCCATTCCTAGTGTGACATTTGGGGTAAATATGTAAGAGATCTTGTCCTGAAAGTTCAAGAGAAAATGATGTCTACCATTGCAACATCTGGAAGTGTGGTGAAAAACATGTTGTGAATAAAGACAACAGCCTGGTGGAAGTGCAAACCTCAGGCACAGAAAGAGTTACCATGCCAAAATGGGCATATTTTAATAGCAAGGATCATTAACAGCAAATGTTCTTAGCAAAATGGTTTGTTGCAAATAGAGGGCGCTGGGGCTCCTCAGGTGTCCTTAAATGTGAATTAGATTGTGTTTGCAAACTTTTTTTCTGGTTCATTGTACTGATCAGAGAGCAGTGGATCCGGAGAGGAACACAGATTTCTGTATATGATTAAGATGTAGTAGCTGAGAGAGTTAGACTGGGGTTAAAACAGAGGCATTCACATTTACACAATTAAGTGATTCTGGTCAGCCATCTCTCAGTTCAGTAAGTCACTTAACAGTGTGTTTGAATGTTTGCCTGAATACCACACAAGTGTTTATATCCATCAGCCATTGTGTGAATTCAGCCTATATCCCTCAGACCCAATTTCAGGCATGCTGTGAATGCCTCCTACAGGAGGTACCACTCTCCAGAGGGCTCCCACCTTGTGCAGAGGTGACTTGCTCTGTGTCTGGACTGTGTGGGTGCACCTGCAACAGAATTGTATAAAAATCCTCCACCAATAACTGCCTCTAATGGTGCAAAAAATGCAGGAATGAATTTGGCAACAGAAATTGTATGACATGGGTTTGTGAGATCAGCAACATAGAACTGTTTGGAAAAGGCAGTTTTGCTCTTACCCTGCTTTTTTAAGACCTCTCTTTCAAAAGTTTTCCTGCTATGTTCTTCTGCACTGATAAAAAAAAAAAAAAGTGTGCAGATGCAGTTAATTGGTTAAAAAGGTGAAATACAACTAGTCCTGGTGTTCATTTGGGACTCAGAAACATCCCCTTCTCCTCTAGTTCTCCATTCAGAAGAAAAAAGAAATGTTGAAGTTCAGACATTTCCAAAGCCTTAACTGTTTTTTCTTTCTTAACCAATTCTGGTTTTTTTCACCTTATCGATGTCAAAATTGAAGTTGCAATTAATGTCCTTTTCTGAGAATACTCAGAGCTTTGAACTCCAGGGCTTTGCTGTTCTTTGGCACTGGGCTGGCTGAACCCCACTCACCTGCCAGCAGCAGAGTGAGAAAGTGGAGTTGGGCTGCCTCATGTCTGATGTGAAAGAAACAAAAACATGCAGGGACTGTCTGCTCTTAGCAAGGAACACCTGGCCATGGAGTTAAGGTGATACCCTAACAGGTCAGGGAAAATAATAGAACAACCCAGTTTTTTCCCCAGTTAATTGTTTTTTGTGATCATCTATTAAAAAGTATTGCAAGAAGTTTTCTATAGTGATCTACTTTTGTTTTCTTATCTGCTTATTTAAAAGTAGTAAATTCATATTCGTTCACATAGCACAATGCCTTTTTTGTCATAAAATAAATAACTCAGCAAAATATCAGCATTACAAAGTGATATTATTTTTCCTTTGAAGGTTCACTTTGCACAGCATGTCATACTAGAGACAGGGCTGCTTTCAAATGCTGAGTATTTTTTTCCCTTTCCCCAACACTTTTAATTCCTTTTCCTAAAGTTAATGGGAGTGCATATTCAAACCTCTATTACAGGTAATTCTGTATTTATCTGTCAACCTGTTTACTCTTCCAGTGACACGAGAGGACATGGTGAAGGTGTTTACAGTAATGAATGGTCTGGAGGAGGTGACCTGCACACCATCTCTCACCAAACATAAGATCACAGACTTGCAGGCTTGAGCAAGAATTAAATGTGCTGGTTCTTTGCCTTTCCCCTGGGCAGTGTTTGGTCATTGGGTCTTGCTAGGAAAAGGCTCAACATGGGCATCTGTGCTACCTATAAAATTCTGCAAAGCACACCCTTGCAAGGCACAGCACCAGAGGCAAGCCTCTGGCATGGTTTGCTGTGTTCTTTTTCAGAGCAGGGAGCACTGGGGTCTGCAGGACATCAGGGCAGCTCCAGCCCATTTAAATTAATCACTTGCCAGGAAAATACAGCTTATTGCTACAAGACAAATTCACTTGCTGCAAACCCTTCGTGTTTGACAGGAAAAGTGTGCTTCTCTTTAGGGCTCTAAACAATGAGTTGAGAAGCCTTTATAATTAACACTTTATTAAAAGATCCTAGATAAGGAGAAAAGCCATTGTCAGAGTGCACGCCATGGCCTCGGCGGGCGCCTGGCTACATGGACATCATTTCCTCATACAAATCCTAAACCTGAAAAAAGATCTCTTTAACCCATCGAATCCTTGTGTGACACCCTCTGTGCTTTGCTACACCAGTGTTGCTTTAACAGATCTTTTGTAGTTTTAGTCCTAATTCTGCAAAAAGTTCACCCATGGGAGCAGTGGGAGCCTGGCCTGTGTCCTGAGTGCAGGGTAATATCTAGGGGATGTGTGGGTAGTATTGATTTTTGGAAACAGCAATTAATTTAAAATAATCTTGGTCCCTTGAGTAACCTCAAGTGACTATTTATTGGAAATATTTTAAAAATGAAGTGTTTTGGTTTTATTTTTGGGATTTTTTTAGTTATTTTTCACATTGTTTAAAATCTTATTCCATCTCAGTTTGGCAGAGAACTGAATAGAAGGAGGTTATGGTTATCCAAATTTCTGAACTGGTGAAAATTGTGTATATAGGGAAGCAGATAGAAAACAACATGCACATGTGAGTCTCAGTAGTGTTTTGGACAGTGGTTCCCATCTAAGATGTACAAAACCCAAGTGGTCAGAGAGGCTTCTGCTTGTGGAAAGTCCCCCCATGCTCTCATATGCCTATGGGGGAACAATCATAGTCATTCATCCTAGAGAACTGGCTTCTGCAGCAAATAAACATATTTACATAGTGAGAGCTGAAGCCACCACATCAAAGACCCAGCTGAGGTCAGGTGCCTGCTCATTTCAGAAAGGTATGGAGGATGCTGTCACTGAGGCTGTGAACACTTTACATCTATAAAACATCAGTTATAAAAGCACAGAGCTTTTATAAAGCTTTCAATTTAAAGGCTAGTAGCAGATCCCTCACTTGCTGATCATCTCCCTCCCCCACAGGCAGGCTCACACACATCCTCCTGCAGGTCAATCACCACTCAGCCAGGCAGGCAGGACTCCTGCTCTGTCTCCAGCTTTGGACACCAAAGCCTCACGGGATTCTTCATCATACAGGGTCAAGATTTTTTCTCCTCATCAAAAAAAAATTAACCAAGCTACCCCTCTCTCTCCAAAGCCCCACCCAGAACAAATGGAGTAACCAACCAAAATGATGCCAAGCTGTAATCAGTAATGCTGATATGCTGTGAATTTTGGAGAAAGATCAAAAAAAGCAAATTTTGTGGTGGATTGGTCTCAAGTAATATTAAACCTAGAAATATCAAAGGGCTGATGGCCTCACAGGGGTAGGGCAATGCCTGAAAGGTATGACATTCCCATGCATTATTGAATACTATGCATGTTTGCTCATCCCCTTAAAAGAGTAAGAGCCATGCAACACAGAGCATCTGCCACTAGTTGTGAAATTCCTGGAAATGCAAAGAAGAAAAGAAAAAAGTTTCTCTCTAAATAAAACAAAACATGGGAAGTTGCTTCTTTTTGCTAAGTCACTGCTTTCTGTGGCTTTTTGATCCATTTCTGAAGGGATTGGCAGCTCAGTTGGTAATTAATAGTCCCTGGAAGAACACAGGCCTTTTGGAGTGTTTCGAACAGTCTCTCCGTTTTCACCTCTTCTCAGGATTTCTTTGAAGAACCAAAGTCAAAGATGCATTTTCAAAACATGTCTCGACTCTGTGAGTTGCAGACAGAAAGACCTAGATGAGTTCCATTGCACAGGGGGTATTTCATGCTATACAGTGCTCAGACAGGTACAAATGTAACTGAATATCCTTTAGGTTTGGAATTTTGATTGCTTGGAGCTCAAGACATGTTGGATACCTCTCATAATACTTTCTGGGTCAGTATTTTATTTTTTTTTTAATTCTTAATGAAAAAGAGGAAAAATTACACTTTTTTTGAATGTATACACATGAAATCTGAACTATGATTTCAGGACATTAAATTGCTGATTAAAATATATTTCAGGAAAGAAAATTCTTTGTTTGCAACATCATTTTCAGTTTAGCAGGAGCACTATATATCTTATATATTTAAACAAAAGTAGTTAATTAGCTTTGCTTGACACTAGTAATTTAGGATTGAATTCTCTGAAGTTGTAGGCACCGGTCTGTCACTGCTCCCTGTGAGCCCTGGGATGAAGTCATTGACTCTAGTGGTGGCAGAGTTGTAGTGCTGCAGCTTTTCAGGGACTCTCCATGATTTGTGCATTCCTAGATTTGGAATATGAATACCCTGGTGAGTATCCAAAGTCCACAGAAAGTAAATCCTCAGTCAGACCAGAAATCACTGTAGGTACCACCCACAGCCAGTGAAATTCCCTTTGGCTCATTTTGCTCTGCTCGGCCACAAAAAGCTCCACAAAGTCTGCATCAGCTCTTTTGGGAACATCCATGGATAAAAAAAGGAGGAAAGGCCTTCTGATGACCACTGGCATAATGGGAATTTCATTGGTAGCTAACTGAAAGTTGTCCCCAAGTTTTTGGAATGTAACCACAGCTGTATGCACTCATCTATTCAGCAAGTGGATATAAACAACCTGGAAATATATCTGTATTTTGCAAAGAATTTTGAGTGTTCTGAAAAGACTCATTAGGAACATTCCAATTTATAACCCCCCTACCTACTGCACTATGATTTAATTGTACTTGCAGATTTAACTGTACTTGCAAATAATTAAACAAATCCACAAAATGTTTGCATTACATTAATTTACTTCACTTGGCCCTGCAATACTAGAACCATAATTACTTAGATATTTCCCTTTATTATTTTCTAACCTCTTTTTGTAAATTGTCAATAAGCATTCTAGAGACAGTTGGATTAAAAAAAAATACCGAGCATGTGTCTGATTAATATTTTAAGACCAGGAGGATCAAATCTAAAAATGTGGCTTTTTTTTTGTCAAGTTCAAATTAACTGATAAAGCTGCCCAGTGTGTTTTAAGAAGTTATGTTTTAAATGTTGAATGATGCAGTTTTTATATTTCAAAGGGCAGCCATTGATATGGGAATTATAAAAATAGAGGGCAGGTTTCAGCTTGCAGTGGTGGGGTGTCCATGGAACAAGGAGAAGTGCAGGCACACTTGGGTTTGGGGTGATTGGGATGGGGCTGGGCTGAGCCTCATCCCCAATGGGCACAGCAGTGAGCAGCAGTGACAGCAATGAGCCATGGAGTGCCCAGGGGCACTGAGCCACCACCAAAGGGAGCAGAGGGCACTCAGGGGCAGGGCACGGACAGTGAGGGGCACACAGGGGCAGGGCATGGACAGTGAGGGGCACACAGGGGCAGGGCATGGACAGTGAGGGGCACACATGTGCAGTGCATGAACAGTGAGGGGCACACAGATACAGGGCATTAACAATGAGGGGCACACAGGGGCAGGGCATTGACAGTGAGGGGCACACACAGGGGCAGGGCATGAACAGTGAGGGGCACACACAGGTGCAGGGCATTGACAGTGAGGGGCACACAGGTGCAGGGCATTGACAGTGAGGGGCACACACAGGGGCAGGGCATTGACAGTGAGGGGCACACAGGGGCAGTGCATGAACAGTGATGGGCACACACAGGTGCAGGGCATTGACAGTGAGGGGCACACAGGGGCAGGGCATGGACAGTGAGGGGCACACAGGGGCAGGGCATGGACAGTGAGGGGCACACACAGGGGCAGGGCATGGACAGTGAGGGGCACACAGGGGCAGGGCATTGACAGTGAGGGGCACACAGGGGCAGGGCATTGACAGTGAGGGGCACACAGGGGCAGGGCATTGACAGGAGGGGATAAAAGGTTGGGCTAAAGAACAAGAAGGGCAGATGCCTGCAGCCTTCTGAAGCGGCTTGGTGTTATGGCAGACACCTGATGCCTTCTGATGAGGTAAGATGTTACTCTGTTTGGGGGAGTGTTTAAAGCCTTCTAGAACTGTGTGGCGGTGCTCTGTGTATCGTGCCTGTCTCAGCTGTGGCATGTGCTGTGACAGAGAAGATGTAAATGTCTTTCCCTTGCTGCCCTGGATGTGGGGCAGGCAACAACCCCAGAGCCAGGCTGGCGGTGATGGCTGTAGGGTTCTTCCTCTCCTCTGACAAGCACAACTCCCCCATGTTAGTCCAGGGCAAATCCCCGTGGTAAGAGAGCCCTTTTCCTTCAGGGCTAGGCAGGAATGGTGACCTGGAATCTCCTTAACTACTTGAGATTTTTGGTCAGGGTTGGTAATCCCATGGATTGTGATTTACTTCTGCTCAGGGACAAGGTGATTTCAATGTTTGAAGGTGTCATGTATTTTAACATTCTGTTTCAAAAACCAGTATTTAGTTCCGCTTTTCAGGGCAGTATCTGCCCCTGTGTCCCTGTTGATGTTAATTTGTAGACTAAAGTCTCTTTTTTTAAGGAGCCTCAGCAAAACTTGCTCCATTTTCCTACGTTTCAGCTGAGCCATGTCTTCTTAGAGTCACAGGGTCCCACAGGAGGCTTGGCAAGAACAGACCCACTTGGTGAGCAGCTCCTGATAGCACCACCTCACGGCTGTAGGAACAGAACTTCACTCACAGTAACTGGGCGGTTCTTCATTCCCCAAGGCCCAGGTCCTCCATGTTATAACACTTTAAGAGGATGTTGTGTGCCCCGCAAGATGAGAGTGCATTTCAGTGAGGGGGAAGCTCATTCTTTCTGCTTCATTGATATAATGGGCTGTCATTAATCTTTGTAAGGTCTTTGGAGAGTGTCATATGGGAGATAGTGCCCAAGTGACAAATATTAAATTAATTAGGACTAGTAGCATTTTGTTAAAAAAAAAGAAAAAGCAACCTGAGTTGCCTGTGTACAGACTATTTATTGGTTTTGTGAGTGGCACTGAAGGATGTGTACAGAGTAAGATCATGTCAAAGAACACAATGATGATCTGAAAGGTAAAACTATCCTTTGCTGATAAACTTTTACTGCCATCAGTTGAGGAACAGTTCATTCTCTGCACTAAATTCAAAACCATAATCCCTTAGGGAAAAGGCTAGTGCATTAAGGACAGTGCATCCATCAAATGTACCACCCAGTCCCCTCAAGCTTTTTCTTTTTGGAATGCTAAGATTTATGGGATTTCTGCCACTCAGTACCTTACAAGAAAAGAAACCCCAGTGTTAAGAAAGACTACAAAACTGCCAAGTTTGGCACATGCTCTACTAGCACGTGGCTGGCTTTTGACACAACCATGAACCAAGGAACCCAGAAAGAGTACTCCTAACCTTCTCCTGGTTAGACCAGTCCTGCAGTCTTTCCCCTGGCAAAAATCAACATTTGACATCAGACAGGATTTACCTAGGTGAAGGCCCCAGTGTTTCCTCAGGGATTTTTTGGAGTATTTGTGAGTATTGTGGTCACATTGCTAACAGAGAGACAGATAGAAAGGGCAATGGCACAGGTCTTGTCATTCAGGCAGCTAGGCTGCTGCAAACATTTGGGGCTCTGGAGGACTGTGGGGCAGCCCTAAGGAGCCTTCAAAACAGATTTAGGTGCCACCCACATCAACCTTCATCATTGCAGTGTTACAGGACTTAGAAGGAAACTACAATTATTGAAAGTACCGAGCTGGATGTTTTTGGAAAAAAAATTTTTGGACATTTTTCTTGACTTTTTTTGTGTGTGTGTGTCTCTGAAATTGCATTTCACATATCTTTAGGGAAATCTCTGGTTGTCCAATCAGAATAGAAAAATAAAAGCATGCCTTGAATTTAACTGCATTAGCCAGCATAGTATCAGGCAGTAACGCCTTCATTATAGCAATCTGAGTACTTCCTGAATAATTCAGAAGTGCCAAACAGAAGACTTGTTGCTTGGATGTGCTAATGAAAATATCAAGGGAATTAATTAATAGTCAATTATATCAATTTTAGATTTGGACATTGATAATGACGCTAAAAGCAAAATATACTTTCTTTACTATACATAATTCCTTACTTCTGAATGCTATAGCTCAGTTTAGGAATTCCAGTTAAGAGTGGAAAAGAAATAGAAATTCAGATTATTTTTCACTATTTCTCCTTCCTTTCCAGTATACTCAACGTAAATAAGAGAAAAGGTGTGGTGGAAACATATAGGTACATCTTATCAGTGTTGGTGCAGATTTTGCTAGGATGAACTTCATAATAATATGTGTTGTGAAAAGTTTTGAATTCAGAGGAGAATAAAAAGGTGACATGGACCTTTATAGGTGTATATTTATCTTTTCAAGTGTATTTCTAAACTGGAAAAATAATTATTTTGTATTATTTGATATTTAAATTGACTCAATTTTTAAAGGGAAGTTTTGATTTTTTTAACTCTCCACAAACAGAAAAGTTAATCTAGATGTGTTTTATTAAACTCCACATGTATTAAAAAAGAGAGCATCTTCTGGTCTTTGGTGCTAAAGGAAAGCATTTCATTGAGATCAGTTTTTGCATGATTTGGCACGAGTTGTCTAGACTGGTTTATGAAAAATGACAGCTAGTAGGAAAGTAATTAAAAATGTATTTTGCTGAAAGCAAAAATATTTTTGGAATCTATATCAACCATCTTTAATTTGCCAATGATTTCTACAATTATTTTATATTAACTGGAGGATTTTGTATTCTAGAAAATATGTATATTGGTACCTGAGCATTGATAGGTTTCTGGTTTGATCTTCTTGCAAACTCTGCTCTTGTAACACACTGGCAAGAGCTGAAAAAGTGATCAAATGGTACATTCAAATCACTGTGGCACCCTTTATAAATTATTATGATTGGCAGTAGATGGGGATAGGACTCTCTTCCATGGATGAGATATTTCAGTATTTTGGCTGGAGCTGAAGAAAGCTTTGCTTTACTTGGAGTGAATACAGTTTTTCAGGTTTGAATGCACTAAAGGAGTGTTCCCATTTAAACAAGAACAAAACCAAAAAAGCTCAACAATGCAAAGGTCAAATAAATGTAAAAAAATCATAATATGAAATTAAAGCCAGGCATTATGATATGGATCCTTCCTGAGTGATGGGCTGAATTCTTATTAGCGTTGTAGAGCCCTTGGCATATTGCTCAGGAAATTATTGGCAATATCAGAATAATTAGGTAACCTCTACACTTCACTGAATCACTGTGCTGGTGACACCTAGCAGCCAGCCAAATGCAGCCAAAATCCTAATGTCCCTTCAGATAAGGCTGAGGGGGGAGCAGGTACAGGGCGTGGCTTTGCTCTGGGAGGTCAATGAGTTAGAAACCAGTATGGAAATGCCTGAGCATCATGCAGTGCTGGGCCTGCTCCTTGGTGCTGTTTTTAACTGAATGCTCACTAACTGCACGGTAAGGTTTAGTCTCAAGAGGCCACTATTGACTTCTTCAGGTGACAGTGGAGAGTGTGGGGCCGCAGGGGTGAGACAGGACCTTCCCCTGTGTACAGCCAAGCCCAGCCCATTCCCAAGGATGACATCAGCAATTAATTTCAAAGGGTTTATGACATTGGTGAAAATTTGCTGTTCTTATGTTGTGTTTCTGATTCAATGTTTTAGAAATGAGAAATCAAATCTGAAAGACAGTAGTGAATGAATTATTGTTTATTTTAAAGCTGGAGATTAAGTTTAAGTATTAATAACAATAACCTGATGGCTGAAAACATGCTTGATAGTCCATTGATCAGTACCTGTCATTCATTGCTCCCTGGTATTCTTGGTGAGCACTTTATTTATCATGCTGTCACTCTCCTATCAAGGATCCATTCCAGTCTGGATCTGTGGTTAGCAGTCCAGAACTAGTTCTCCCATGAAGAAATTCAAGTATCATTTCAGCATGATAGGTACCTCTAAAAACTACACCATAAGTAACTCTGTACATGGTCTTTTCCAAGCTGTGTTCCAGTTTTGAGCAATACTGGAAACTCCATGAACTTCTATGTTTAGATATAGGGAATTACAGTGAGTGTGCAACCTTTGGTGCATTAATGCTCTTCTCCTTCAGGAAATTGTTGTTGGGATACATGCAACAAACTCCTACAAAGTGCTTTGAAATTCCTCAGTGAAGAAGGTCTCACTGTTGGATTGGCCAAGTGGGTGATAACTGCTCAGCTGAGCAGGAAAGGTTTCACCCATCCCTCATTCCACAGGGATGGCGCTGTGCACTGCCCTCTGCTGCGTGGGGCTACAGGGCTCCCCATTTATGTCAGTAAAGATAGTTGCTGTGCAGGGTTACTAAAAAAAATATTAAAGTTTAAATTGCTAAGTCTGCCTCTGACATTTACACTGACTATCACAGCTGTCTCTTTTCTAGCCTGTCCTCAGAGAGCCAGCCACCTTTTCCCTGCCATGGTGTGTCCCATTGTGTGCCAGTGTCAGAAACCTTCAGCCTCCTCTACTCTGCTTCTGCCTGTCCTGCCTTGTAGGTTTTCACTGCTGCCTTATCTCAGAGCAGAATTTTCTCCTCAATTGATATGCATAGTCAGACATAGTTAATCCATGCTTATCTTATCCATACATCTAAATATCCCAGAGATTTAAGGAACACCGGTAATCAGTTTTATAAGGGACAGCAGACAACTCCTAAACTTTTTGCAAAGGTTCGGGGCTCTGGTAAACTAGTAAATGCAGCTCACAATTTTTTTTTGTGATGGGACCCCAAACTACGATGTCAGTGGCCTTGTATCTACACAGACTTGAAGAGAAAGTCCTGAAATCAGTGAAATAATTGCAGGTTTTCATGCGTTTAACTGACAGATTGTGTCCTTGATACTCATGATTTTTCCTGTGGCTTTAACTAAATGTGCATAATATTTTATGCTGTCATTTAAATTTTAAAGAGAGACTTTCTGGGCAGCAGTATTTTGCCTGTTAATTCTTATGAAGCATACTTTGAACAGCATTTTAATATGAATAGGTAAGTAATGCAGATCACAGTAAAACAAGCAGTGTGTGATGTGTGAAGAACCAACCAAAAAAAGTCCTGGGTTTTACATGAGCTGAAGTTTGTGAATGATTTTCCAGTGCAAAGCGTACTGTACTAATCCAGTTTTGTGTGAAATGTTCTTAGGATAAGCTTCTATCAACTGACCCACCGTTTGTGTATGATATACACAGACAGGATATTAGTTATGGATTACAGACATCTTCCTACAAAGCATTTCGTTAAGTCCTGCCAATTGCCAGACAAGGGCTATTGTTCTATTTTGGCCTCTTTGGCTAAGCCTGTCTCTGGATTAGTCTGTGCCTCTCTTAGAGTGGCAGTTGTGCAGTGCAGGAGCTCAGGTGACTGCACAGGTGGGGCAGCAGACATCACCCCTGTGCACCCAGGCCTCTCAGTCATGGACCACAGGCATTTGTCACTGCTGGGATTTCTATCTAATACCACAGGCAGTTGAAACAGTCACTTGGGAGTGGTGGGGTTGCTGTTAATTTTCCAGTGGGGATGAATCCAAAGGGTACCAGCCTGTTACAGGTCCAGGAGGAGACCCACCCTGCCTTCACCCTCACTGCTGGGCAGTGCAGTTTGGAAACCTGGCATGGCAGGAGAGGCAGATTGCCACCTTTACCTTACCCCTCACCCACAGCAGGGAGGGGATGGGACGGGCGCAGAGTGGCTCTGCAGCTTCTCCTGGGGCTGCTGGTCACTGCAGAGCTGTGGGCAAGAAACAGATGTCGAGGAGTGGAGTTTCTCCACCATCCCCAACCTTTGCGTTTCTCATTTCCCTGCTCCAGCTCCTCCCCGCCTCCCTCTCCTGCCTTATTGGAGTCATTAATGAGGGTGTAAGCCATCCCCTTACTAGACAGGCGTACATTTTGGGCTTGATGACCCTGATCCTCCTCATGCTCAGCCTATCTCCTTTCAATTGTTTCATCAGCGGCGTGACTGCCGGCTCACACCTGACAAGTGACAAGTCTCAGGCTCCTGCTGACTAGATAATCAAAGTCTTGTCAGAGCTGTCAATACCCTGCAGATAGGAGAGGACAAAGAAAAAGGTTTCTACAGAAACCACTGCCTTCAAAAAATACTGTCGATTCTTCTTACAGAAATCACCTGTTTGTTTCAAAACATTATTTATTACTGAAAATACGGTCTCTGCAGAACAAGCGTGTAAGCAGAATAATGACAGCGGCTGTTAATGACACAGCCCTCCAAATCTGCCGGCCCTCATGTTTTGTTGGGAATTGTTTTGAATCCCTGACTAAAGGGAAAATATTAATATTCAACCATTTCATTCATTTAACCTTCCTGAAGAATTTAAGGGGGATAATTTCAAGCACAACCATAATTATCATTTGATAAAAAACACTTTTCTTTTAAAGCAGAGAAGGCACAAGCATGTTCTAGTATAATATTGCAGACCAAGGTTATTTATGATCTCTTCCAATTTTGGCACATTTTCAAATGCAGATTTGATTTAAAATGTTAATTAAAGTGCAGGGCCAATTTTTTCCCTTATTTACAGAACTCTAAATCTGCAATCTACTGAAGTTGATGAATTTCATCTGGGTTTCACTAGCACAAGAAAGTGTCATATTTGACACACAGTTATTTGGCTATTCTAACATATTTACAGTCAAAGAATGTGTTAATGTTTTGAGACTTTGGGACAGACAGATGTTATGAATGTGATGGATTCAAGAGATTTTTTTTTTTAAACTTTGTGTATCAAAAATTAAAAGCTTTAATTTGAAAGATAGCTGTGTCTAGAAAATCAAATTGCTTTTTGCAGCTGAAACTCCTTGAAAATAATATTGGAGGTGAAGTTTCTGAAGACCTAGTGACTATTTAACGTGTACCATTTACTTAGCACCAGAAATAAAGTAGTGGGTCTGGCTTGCTGCTGAGAGAAAGACATACAGCATTTCTGGCCTCAGAAAGAGAAGTCTTTAAAGCAGAGTTTTCATCAGCACATTTCATGTGCTCTCCTTCAGTGCCACTTCCAGATAACTCATGGTATGAAAGAAGCACCACTGTTCAGTCAGTCCCCAAGCCCTGCGTGCAGCACAGTCCTTTTCTCTGCTTTTATGCCTATTTCTTTTATTAGGAGTGGCTTTGTTAGACACAAGCCGTTATCCGTCTGAGCTGTGTTCAGCTGTCAAGCGCCGGCTGCCTTTTGCTGCTCGTGTCAGCACACGGCAGAAGGTGGCAGGAAGGGCTGGAAGTTAAAGCTCCTCAGGTTCCTGGTGTGCTGTAACCAGGCTGGGCTGGGTTTGCTGGGGGCACCCCACCAGCAGCTCCCCGGTGGCTCCTGTGCCGCCTCTGAGCTGCAGCACTGGGGCATGAGGAGGAAGGCAGGGGTGGTGTTGATAGCAGGAGCATCCATGCCCAGGGCACTGCCAGCCTGCTGAGCGTCCACACTGGGGCTGGTTTAAGGAGAGAGGGCTTCTGAGAGAGCCTGAAGGTACTGCAGTGTTTGATGGTGCTCTGCTTGGTGTGGAGCCAGTGTTTGTGTCTGAACACCAGTGCTGTCTCTGGGGGATGGAGGAGAACAGCAGGACCATCCTGGAACCTCAGCTGTGGTGGGCAACCCTGGTGAGAGGGAGGGGACCAGGAGCTGGGAGGCCCTGGAACACTGTCCCCAGCCTTGCTGTGTCGCTGTTGGCTCCTCCTGGAAGCAGCAGCTGCCGGCAGAGCTCAGTGGAAGTTTTTAGAGAGAAAGTTTGCTGTTTTTTTTTTTTTTTTTTTTTTTCCCCTTTTCCATCAGAAAATGCCGATTCGTCAAAAGCAAAACATTTCACAAAAACATCTGGCTTTCAATGAATCTTCCCAGAGAACCTAGCCTGCTAAGCAGATTTTCATTGTAAATCTGTCTGGTTCCCTGCCAGGTCACCTGCGTGGCTCCGTGGCTGCCTGCCAGCACTCGCGGCTCGAAGGTAGCCACACCAGAAAGCTGCCCCACATCCCAGGCCTCAGCTCTCTGGATTTACATCTGCACTGCAACATCCCAGCCCTGAACACAAGGAGAATTCCCAGACAGACCCTCAGGCTTCCAGCAGGCATAGCCCTGGGCAGCTCTGATGGATTTCCATTCTGTAAAATGTTCAGGCAAGAGGGGGAAACAAATGGGGGAGGGGGGATTAAATAAAATATTGATCTGAATTTGAATGGAAAATTATTTCAAAATGCTCGTGTTCTCTGCAGACCACAAATTCCCAAATTCCTGTAGAAATAAGCCAGTGAGGCTCTGAGGTAGAGATGTGGGATATGGGAAGCCAGCTGTATGCTTCCAGGTTAAGAATGTTTATGTACATCATATGGAAGCAATACTGTTTTTGTGACATATGTATCTACAAAGCAAGTATAAGTTATATCCCTGGACTTAGGTATTTATTTCATTTGTGGTATTTAAAGTAAATTAAAATTATCATATATGCCAGCTTTTAAAAAATTCTTCTTTTCTATATAATTTTCAAGCCTAAAAATACCTTTTAAGTAATCTAATTTTTGTGTTTAGTTAGCATACAATGCATGTCCTGTTAATCCTGATTAAATACATAATTAGGTGTATTTAAAGTACTTAATTTAAAGTATTAGTGCTTATTTAGACAATAGTTTTCTTATTAAGGGTTAGTTTATTTGTTAATCAAATGTCACTTAAAATGTAGAGTGGGTGGGAAAGAGTAATTGTATGATTTACTTGAAAGAAAGCTGTAGACAAAGTAGGTGGCAGAGGGTAAACAAGGAACTGTTTGAATGAAGATCACTATTATGTGCATGTTTCTAATTTTATCCATGTGCCTTGAGCAAAGAAGTGGAAGGGAAGGGAGAAGATCAAAGGCTGGAGCCCAAGCCGGGATGGACTGCTCAGCTCTGTGCCGGGGATTTTTAATTCCCTTAATTTTTCCGAGGCAAAGTTTTTACTGTGGAAGTTTTCAGGGTGGAAGCCTTTTGTTTAAGTTGCTGTATCTATACATAAGGTGGTGCATTCCCTGCTGGTGAGACCCAGCCACTGCCACCACATTTGTCACTGTGCCTCCCTAAGTGTGGCTGGAGGGAGTGTGGACGAGAGAGCATTGGTTTAACGCTGCTCAGGTTTGGGCTCCCTGACTCTGTGACAGGCTGGTCACACTGCCTGCTCTTGGACAGGCAGTACCAGGGATGCTTACTAGATAGAAAAGTTGGAAAAAGTCTTTTTCCAGAATGTTTGAAGTTTTGAGGCTAAATGCTGTTCCAGATTTTGCAAGTACTCTCATTTGTGTTCTGCTTATTGTTTTCAGGCTTGATCATAAGGTAAAGTACCAGCTGCATTAAAAGTTGTATCAGAATGGATTAAATTGTCTGCAACTTTCCTCAATGAAGAAATATTCCTGTTTAATATGGTCTGTCTCTGATGCCTTTGTTTATGTGACAAGCAGCACTTCCCTTGGCATGGCATTGCTGCTTTCCCTTTCTTTTCTGCACTTCAGAGGCTGAGAAAAGTCTCAGCTGACTGGCAGAAGCAGAAGCTGATGAAGTCTCAGCTCCTCTGAAAGGTGGGAGCTGCACAGCAGTGACTTGAGCTGCAGTCCCATTCCCCAGCCCCACAGGCTGCCTCTGTGCTCTGGGAGATGCTCAGCGCTCCTCTCGCTTCCCGGTGGGATGGTGAAGTGAAGAGATGGGTATGTCTCCTGTCACTTGTTAATTAATGGATTCTCTGCATCATCCCAGAGCTAAACAGCCCATTTCCAAATCCAGAATTCTCAAATTGCATTTGCAACATGCTGAGACATCTCTCTGGCAGCACATGGGGTCCTGACATCCAGGGGGTTTTGGGACTTCTGAAGCTTCCCCTATCTTCAATTTGTCCTGCGTGGAAAAGGCACGGGGTAATGACAGGTGTGAGGATGATGTGGCACTGATGCACACAATTATTCAGAGGTAAAGTTAGTAATTTATTTTGTCTTTAGGAATTCTCTTTGTAGATGGCTTGCTGATTGTGGAACTCTTACAAAATCAGAAATATTCGGCTAGGCTTATATTTCCTTCTAGAAAAAGGTTATAACATTATTGAAATTTGTTCTATAACAAAACACTTACTGCTTGTAAATCTGGTAGTTAGCATGTCAAAAACCCTTTTATCGGTCATTTCAAGGTTATAGCCAGAACCAAGTGGGGTTCCAGTAACATTCTGGGGAGGTTTGTACTGAAATCTCTTTCCAAGAAGTATCTGGGTTATCTGCAGGTTGTGTGAAGAATGCCAGGCACTGCACTGTGCCAAAACATGATAATGGACACGCTCCCATGGAGGCTGCTGTGGCACAGGCTTACTGTTCCTTCCTCTGAGGGAAGATAAGCAATCTTAAAGCTCTGTGTTTTGACATGCAGGAAATAGGAATTTTTGTGGAAGTACCATGACAGTGATATATGAAATGTTAGTGGTCTGTAAAGGCAGATATGGTAACTCTGAGGTTGTGCATCAGTGCTGTCTTGTGTTGAGTAGGTTATTGCCTTCTCTGGGTTGAGAAAAATAGGTGTCCTCTAAGTGATATTGCTGGTGTTGTCTTGTGTGACTGCTTCAGCTCATCTGGCATGGCACAGCCCCTAAACAAATAATTCACAGTTAATTTAGACTCATTTTGTTAACTGTGGTCAAAGCTCATTTTATTGAAGAGATAAACAATTATTATATTTACTTCCCTTTCCCATGTGAAGAATCTTGTCCTGATGCAGAACTAGAGGGGACAGCTTGTTCTAGATCAATATGGCTTTTTGGACTTCTGGTGGTTTCTAATGCACTTCTTCATGTCTTGGGGTGTTCCAGCCCTGTGGTCCCTTCCTATTGCAGAAATCCTTCCTGCTGCTTTGAAGTGTTTGCCAGGTACTGTACAGAGATGAAAATTGGGGCAGTACTCACAAAGCTTTTGGCATGGATTGTATTGTAGCTGCTTGTGCTGGTGATGCTCAAAAGTTTCTTAATTGTATAATCTCCTGCTCCTGGAGTGCTTTGCCTAATGCTCTCAGGCAAAGATCATCTTTCTTTCACTCTGTGTTTCTTTGGACTGATTTTATAGGTTTTTTTTATAGGATTTTATAGGTAGGATGAATTTATCCATGAAAAAATGAGAATAAGTGAAAAATACTTGAAAAATACTTCCAAGTCTTGAAAGCTTTTTTATAATATTCAAAATGAAAAACTTATCTTGTTAGGGTGGTGTGTTGCTGTTATTAGAAGCAGTATTATCTTTAAAGGGAGGAATGGAGTGAGGAAGACAAAAACAAGACTGTCTGGCAAGGAGAAGAACTAGCTTCAAGTTCTCATCCTGATGGATTTAGGGCCTCCTATTTCTTGCACTTGTTGCTGCCACCAGTCTTTAACCCCTTTTTCTCCCTCCCACCTCTGAGCCCCTGTTCCTAAGGACACTGACATGAGGTTGTGAAACATCTCTGTTGTATTGCATTATACACAATAATACATATTACATTATACACAGTAATACATTGTATTACTGCATTTTTCAGTGGAGAAATTTCACTGAAGAGTTCTCACAATCACCTTTTGATTTGCACCTTTCTTTTGTCATTGCTTTGCCTAACCCAAACTATTATTTAGGTAGGACTTTGGGTCATGACTCCTTGCAGAATTCATATTTAATATTTCCTTAATATAGAATCTAAATTATTTTTGATAATCTATGTAAAGATTATGTATAATACAATTAATTGATATAAGTGGTTTCAATTCTCCTTAATATGACAAATCTCTAGTGTGAAATATTCTTAGTTAATGATCAACATAAAAAAGATAGAGTTCATTTTTAATGCAAGTACAAGATTTGAATTAATTTGTAGTTACAGCAGAGTTATTAAACTGTGTGATATACACACATAGATTCCCTTCTTTTGTTTTTAAAGCTTTTCACATAGAGCAGATATGGTGATGGGTTTGGGGACTTCCCATCTAAATTCTTTTGCTTTTCCATACTGTACTACTCACAGACATTTATTTTGGGTTCCTCTACAATACACTGATACTTCTATGCGCTAATACTCCTATACCTGGCATGCATTTTTCTTTGCAGTGACTCATGTTTCCAGTTTGTCATGACTTAACCCCAGGCAGTATCTAAGCCCCACACAGGTGCTTGCTCACCGCCTTCTTGATGGGGTGGATAAGAGAATCAGAGAACTTGTGCACTGAGAACAGTTTAATAATTGAAATAAAATGATGATGATGATGACAACAATAATACTAAATTATAATGAAAGGGAAAATAGAAAAAGAGAGAGAAATAAAACCCAAGAAAAACAAGTGATGCAGATAAAAAACACCTGCTCACCTCCCACCAAGGGATGCCCAGGCTGTTCCTCAGCAGTGGATCCTGCCAGCTTTCCCCCCAGTTTTTCTGGTGAGCAGGATGCCAGGTGCTCTGGGATATCCTTCTGGCCAGCTGGGCTCTGCTGTCCTGCTGCAGCCCCTCTGAGCTTTGCCTGCCCCCAGCCTCCTTGCTAGCAGGGTAGTATGAACTCTCTGCACAGCTGAAACACCAGTGAGTTACTATCCCTGCTCCCATCCCAAATCCAAACCACAGCTCTGTAGCAGCTCCTGGGAAGGAAATGAACTCTTCTGCAGCTGACAGCAGGACAGAGCTAACTCAGTAAGGAGTGCAGGTATGAACCATGGGCCCAAATTCCATCTGCCACAGGAGTGCTCCTGCCTCTAGGGCTCCAAGCAGCCCAGAGTGTCTGTGCTGCTCCACAGGCAGGGTGAGACCTGGGCAGAGGGCAGCAGCCACGGCAGGCTTGCACAGACTAATCTGCTTTGAACAGAGCACTAATGCAAGCAAAAGAGAGCACACAAGAGCACTGGTGAGGGATTAGCATAAAACTATGTACATTATCATGGTCTCACTTTCTTAGATTTAATGTGAGTGATGTTCTTTAATATTGCTATTAAATTTATAGCAGTGAGATAAGCGTCAAATTTTCCTACAATTGCATTAAAGATGGGGGAAAAATATTGGGAGAAGTGCCAAATGGAATCTGAATGTTGCTTAAAAGACACGTGGGATGGAAGAAGCAAGTTGCAGGGAACATCTGTTTCTGCTGGACCTTGTCACTTTTCTGTCAGTTGTAACACTGAGTTAATCAGATTCCTTTAAAAACTGTTGTGTTTAAAATGCAGCACAGATCAAAAATAACTATCCAATGTGCTAGAGTCTGTACATGTTATGGAATCATTTAAAAATGAGGACAGAACTTGGTGTAAATGTATCCCCTTGTATTTTCTCCCAGTACAGTGTATTAGTGAGAGCTGGAGGGATTTAAAGAGGTTTTAAACCTCACTGTTCTTTATGCTCTCACTGTTTTACAGGTCAGTGAGCTGCAACATTTTGTTGTGTTTAAAAATACATATTTTAAGGTATTGCCTAGGTACCAAAATTTGCCCAAATAATACAACTGAAAGAATTCTATTTTCATAAATGCCTTATTTGGTTTATTTAGATCCTCAAAATATATCAACACAGGAGTGGAATGCCAGTCTGTGTTACTGCAGGGGCTCTTTGTGTTGAGGGAGCTCTGCCTGGCCCAGAGCCAAAGCAGCCCAAGGGTTTGAGCCAGTGTCTCCTACCCTGGGCATATCCTCTTGTTGTCTTGTTGTTTTCTGCTGAGACAAGTCACTCTAGGATGTACTGGGGGAGGAACAAGAACCTCTGTCTTCTCTTGAGAGGACCAAAACATATCCTTATTATATATATATATATATCTTCATAACCACATTTCCTAAAGGTTTTCTGTTTTTCTGAGAGTATTTCTTTTGGTCATGGTATATTTTGTTTTTTTCAACTTCCCAATTTTTTAAAATTATTATTATTTTATTCCTTAGAAAAGGAAATACCTCCTTGAAATGCTTCCCACAGAACAAATGTGATTTTTTTCTGAAAACATTTTGATGGGTAATGTTAGACCTGTGGTACCACAAAAGCTTTTTTAACATGAAGGAAATCATGACAGTGAGTTCAGATTGATTTTTTTTTTTTTTCTGGGGCACAATTTTCAATGTAGATGTAATAAGGAATTTAATAGTTGTCTGTATCTCTCTTCAAACTCTACAAATTTTTACAAATTTTTTTTCACAAATCTGTGTTTATTACTGTAATGTTCAAAAGTATAATCGAATATATCTGCTGTCATTGATGAAAACCTTAAGTTAATATCTTAAGCAAGTATTTTTGGGAAGGGCAGGATCTTTGTGCTGCAGTTGCAGTTATGCCAATTAATGCTTTGATGTTAAATCTCACAAGCTGCAAGGCATCATTATTTGAGTAAGAGGCCTCCAAAGAGACTCACTCACTTTGTGTAGTGGTGCTGGTAAATCAGTGGGCAATGTTCTCCTCTTTGAGTCACCACAAACCAAATGTCCAACTATGGTGCTGGGAGAGGACAGTATTGCTGGAAAAGCCATGCTTAGATGTCTGTAAGTTATAAATTTGAGGTCATGATTATTTGCAGTTCACGCACCTCATTGCATTATTTTTGCAGGACAGGGATGTGAATCCTGGTGTGCTGGCTAAACTCCAGTTGGAGCAATTACATTTTATGCCTGAAATTCCCCTGCAGCTCCAGCTCGATATGTTTCCCATCTTGGTTTGTCCTGTTGCTGTGCAGTGTTAAGCAGCTGACATTTCAAACTCTAAGAGTTGCTGCATTCTCCATGTGAGCCTTGTCTGTGATCCTAGGCCAGCACTTTTCAAAAGGCTCAGAGTGAAACCTTTTGTGCACGAAAAAGTTGATACAGACATTGCGGGAAAACCCCAGAAGTTTTGTACAAGTGTGCAATGCATAAATTGTGTAACTCTTTGTCCTTGCACTCCTCCCTGCAGTCCCATTTGCATCTCTAACCCTTGTGGGGCACTCCTAACCACTCATGAGACATGGATGTGGCATAGAGGAAAGCCTGAGCTATGGGAATGTTGGTGGCAGCTTCTGAGACACCCCTTTGGGAAGGTGCAGTAGCTCAGGAGCAAGCTGGCAGTGCCATCCCTGCTGAGGTCACTCACCACCATGCCTGGCCTATTTTCTGGCTGTGCTTTGCATGGCATCCTGCACACCTTCCCAGGAACCAGGGCAGTGCCAAGCCCCAGGCCCTGGCTGGGTGTGGGGTGCTCAGGAGTGACCCTGGTGCAGATAAAGCTCTGCACCACAGTGCCAGTGCCAGCCTGTGCCCTTTCTTTCAATCAGCTGAGGAAACCACTGATAGCCAACCACCATGGCCCCACTGCCAGGTCTGTGTCACAAAATGTGAGCCCCATGGCCCAGCTGGGGGGGTCTGTGTCACAAAATGGGGCCCCCATGGCTCAGCTGAGGGCCTGTGTCACAAAATGTGACCCTGATGGGCCCACTGCCAGGTCTGTGTCACAAAATGTGAGCCCCATGGCCTAGCTGGAGTCTGTGTTGGGACATGGGACCTCGATGGCCCAGCTGGGGGGTCTGTGTCAGGACATGGGACCTCCATGGCCCAGCTGGGCCGGTCTCTGTTGGGATGTGTGACCCCCATGGCCCAGCTGGGGGGTCTGTGTCAGGACATGGGACCTCCATGGCCCAGTTGGGGGTCTGGGTTGGGACATTGACCCCCATGGCCTAGCTGGGGGGGTCTGTGTCACAAAATGTAACCCTCATGGCCCAGCTGGGGGGTCTGTGTCGGGATGTGTGACCCCCATGGCCTAGCTGGGGGTCTGGGTTGGGACATTGACCCCCATGGCCCAGCTGGGGGGTCTGTGTCAGGACATGGGACCCCCATGGCCCAGCTGGGGGGTCTGTGTCAGGACATGGGACCCCCATGCATGAAGCTGCAGGACTGGATGGATTCCTTGTGTGGCAGGTGAGCTCATGGGCCCCCTGGAGCAGCTACAGTGGCACATACGCTGCTGTAAATAGGATTGTCTAGGACTGATCTCTGTTTTCTTTCTTTTTCTTTCCAAAGGATAGGCCGAGATCAAAAGCCTTTACCCAATCAGTCAGGCTTTAATCAAATGAAGCACTTGAGCACATGCCTTACGTTAAGCACATAAGGATTATTGCTGATTTCAAGGAGATAAACACATGCTAAAGCAGGGGCTGGGATCTGCTTCATGGCAACCTCATATTCCCATGTCTGTCTGTCACACAGGCTGCTTCACCCTTTGGGTTGCTTTAGAGTGAGGTGAGCATGCTGTCTGATCCAAACTAACAGATGAAGGAATTAAAACAGAAAGGACTTGTTGCTTTGAGACCAGTTTTAATTAAAACACAGGTAAAATTTAAGCCAATAGAAAGGTTCTGTGTGACTTAGGTGGGTTTTGTAGTAGGCATCATATCATGGCATCTAAACAGACCCTTATCTCCTCAGAACTTCTCTGATGAGTCAGAATTTGTTTTTTCACTCCTTTCATTTCAATTTGGAAGGCACTCCCAAGGACAATATGCACAGAGGGCTGAAACTGAGCACACAAAAGTGTAACTTCCCCCCTCCCCACCAATGATTAGTTTAGAAATCAAATGGTTTTGAGATCTTTTGCTTAACTGGAAGTTAGTGTACATCAGGATATAGTGTTTGCATAATATTTATATAGCATTCTATGGTCAAAGGTTATTACTGCATGCAAGACAGATTCAGCAAACTATTTTCAGGTGAATCCTTGTTTCCACTTCTAAGTTTGTATATTATTTTGTTTTTCTGTTAATGGTACAACCAGACAATGAATCCCAGCTTCTAAAAGCAGGAACGGTGAGTCTGGGAGAAGTCATAGGGTTAACATCCTAACTTAGAGTCCTGGTCTACCTTTAATTGAAGTGGGTGTCCTCAGCAAGTGGCTTCTCCCATTAGAAATTATTTTCTGCCAGAAATCTATATTCTGTCATACCCAATTATGCACCCTACTAATCAACAGAGAACTTGGTAGCACCCCAACATGGAGAAGTCTGCATCTGTTCTAAATCCTGCCCTTCTAAGCAGGATTATTGCCAAGCACTGTGAAGATTGCTTAGCTGGGTACAAAAGATGCTGTACCCTAGCCAAAAGAGGGAAGTAATTCTGATTTTATTTGAATGAGCTTATTTTATTGGATAGAAAGAAGTAATTGAATTATGCAAAATAAAATAAGTTTCTGTGTTTTTAAGAAAAACATCAGCAAATACTATCTCATAAAAATCTCTTGGAAAAACAGAATGCAAGGGTCTTTGGCAGCTCAAATATCTCAGATGTTTTTATGCCTCTCTGAAAGTACTACTAGGTGTATTTTTTGACTACAGTAGTAGCCTCCTATCAGCTCATTTATCAAACCTGTCAGGTGTTAAAATGTTTAAGCATATGCTTACTGTTAAGCACTCAAGCATTAAACCCATCCCAACCAACTGCTGAAAGTGTTCTGTGGGACAGTTCTGGCTGGTGCCTGCTCCCCATGCCAGGAGCACAGGAGCAAATTGTGATTTTTTAATTTATTTTTCTGACGTCCTTAGTATTTCTATGTTTATAGGCTACCTTGGAGGCACCAGCTCTATCTCTGAACTGGAGAATGTTCTGAGGAAGTCCACAAGACACCAAATGGCTTTCTTGGGTGAAGAAAGTGCAGGTCTATTTAATCTTTTTGGCTTAGATAAAAGATGGCCATGAGAAGATGAGACAGAAGTGTGCAAACCTGAGAGGTGGGAAGGATTCTTCAAGAGCTAGTAGGTGTTGTGCAAAACAACAGCAGATTTAAAATTTAACTTCCTTGTAGAAAAAAAAAAAAGCCCTTGGGTTTTTTCTATCCATCACAGAATCTCAGCACACAGAACATTGTGGAGGTCAGAAATAAGAGTAATTTGACCAGGAATTCAGGAATGTGAAGTGCATATAGTCCACTGAGTGCAACCGGGTATGGAACTGAGGTATGACTATCACAGATCTGTGGGCAGCACGAGGACCTGGCTGCTCTGCAGGCACTCCTCTTGTTGGGTGTATCCTGTAGCCAGGCCCTGCTTTCCTTTTGGAGTAACTGCAATGGGGTTTGTGTTGGGGTGGTTTTGTTTTGTTTTTCCTTTCAAGACCTGGGTGATCTTCAAGGCCATTCTGTGGTTTTGTGATTCTATGTTTAGTCTTTCAAATTGTAGGATTTTATATTTTTTTGGTGAAAATAGCAGAGTATGACTCAGCCATCCATTCCTCCTCTCCCATGTGGTCACAGGACAGTGATGGAGAGGCAGCTACCAACAAGGTGGGGCTGGTGGGAACAACTTTTAACAATCCAGCTGAGCTGTTGCTGTGGAGGACAAACTGCACCACCTTTGCTGAAGGTGCCAGTTGTCTCTCCCCACTACACTGCTGCTAACAGCTCTGCTTTGTTTATTGCAGGATGGGAACTTCTTGAATATTCTTGAAAATGAGATGTGTTATCCAAAACAGAGATCCTGCATAATAATGATAAATGTTTCATCTGCCTAATATCCTGTTCCTAGCACTGAAGGTGTCCCGTCAGTGTTTGAGCACTCCCTCTGCCACGAGCCCTGTGTGTGAAAGGTGGATGATGTTGCTCACAGTGGCTTTGGGTAAGCACTGAGACCACTCACAACTCCTTTGTGATTTCACACTGCTATTAACAAGTAAGTGGCTCTCTGGGCTGGCTCTGGGGCTGGGAACAGCTGTGCAGGCACAGGGAATGGCTCTCCAGACACAGCTCAGCAGGGGGATGCTACAGGGGCAGCTGGGCAGCACACCTTACCTCTGCCACAGTTATTCTAAGACCCTGTTCCACTTTTCCCTTTAGCATCCTGAAAGGATTAAACTCAGTGGAAATGTTTCACATTTGAGATGCACTTTCTCATTATCGGAACGATTTGCAAAAAAAAGAAAAAAAAAAAAAGGTCTTATTCCTAAGGAATAAAAAGATCCAAGTTGGAAAATGTATAAGTATGCCTCTGCTTGCAACAAAGTCCCTTCAATCTGCATTTAAATAAAGGTATTGACTATGTAAAACACAAGGCTGCCCAAGGAAGAACATAAATAGTGTTTGCCAGGCGCAGTGTTTGATGTGGGCTCCCACATAAGGTATTGAAGGCACACATCGGTAAATCCTGAACCTGCCAACTCTCTCCTGTGCAGTGTCACTCCAGACTAGTTAGAGTGTATTTAGAAAGTAGCTAAACACACTTTTGTTGAAATCATTAAATAACACAGCAATTCATACATTTGCAGCAGACAGCTTCTAATGCACATTATTAACTGAAAATAAAATCTCAGCATTTATCTTATATGTTATTTTATCCTTAAAAAAAAAACAGGTGCCCAGTATGACTGAGGATATAATACCCTAAAGTTTAAGACTGGTTTGTAAACACAGTCCCTAGTGTCTACTATTGATCTTTTGCTATTTTAATGCATTTTTACTGACCGACATGTCCTGTGGTAAAGAATATTGCCTAAATTAGTTATCTGATTGGTTCTTTTGATTAATGATGGGACTGTGCTTCATTACACATGACAACATGATCAGAATAATCACTGCAGCCATAGAAGTTGGGACTGGCATTTTTTATTCCTTCATTTTTTAAAGTTCATTTATAAAATTATTTAATGTATACGTCCTAAGTTGTAATTTATTTACATGACACTTTTTTCGATGGGAACTGTTGTACTGTGTCACAAATGGCTAAGAAAACAAGGTAAACTAGATGTACAAATCAATGTCTTCTGGCTCAAGGGGAAAAAAACATAATCAAGATTCAAGAGCTGACCTTGTCCAAAGTCCAACTTGTCACACAACAAACAGTGAGGTGCCCAACAAATCACTGGGATCAGCAGGATGTATTCGAAGGAATGTTTAAAGGATGTTATTCTTTGCTGAAGTTCTTACCAAAACTTCGGAGTCTGTGTGTGTTGGGTTGAAATCAGAGTGGGCACACTGAAGTGGGGAAATGCCTCCCCCAGCATCTGCTGAGATCCCATCAGATGCAGCCCAGCATTTCTGCCATCCCCTCCTGGATGGGGCCATTCCCCAGGAGCTGACCTGCAGAGCCACACGAGGCTGCAAACAGGTCTGCAGGGTGAAAAGCTTTCTTCATTAAACCCCAGAGCCAATCTGAGCAAATCCTGACAACCTGCACTTGTGCACCCTTAAATTCTGCAAAATTAAACTGTGCTTTGTGTAGAGACCACGACCAGATGTGCTGCTCAGCATCATCTTATCCCTGTGCTATCTGCCATGGTTTATAGCACCTTCACATGCACTGAAGTTCTTGATTGCTTTTTAGTAGGTCATTCTGAGATTGATCTGTTTGAATTTATAAGGACATGCATGCCACCTTATGTCATGTTGATGAATGATTCAAAATTTTAAATGGCAATTCAACATTTAATGTTTTGAAAAATGTTTAAATGGTGTCATGCACAGAATAAATGGCAGCTTTCATTTTCTTTCTTCAAAATTCCCTGCCAGCCTGTTTACACGATGTTGACAGACATTTTAGCGTTTGCCAGAGAAATAATGTGAAGGGTTGGATACTTGCCATAAAATGGTTTCCTCTCTATGGCAAGTGTGGAAACAAATGTGTGCATGCACATTACATACACACACATATATTTTTAACATATTTCCAAACAACAAAAAAAATTGTTTGCTATTGAAACTACAGAAATGTATCTCCAAGCAGAACTAGCTCCAAAAGAGGTAGGAGCTCAGAGCTGGCAGGAGCCAGAGCATGACTGACTACTGGCTGAGTCCAGCTCGCTGTGTACAATGTCACACATTCACTGCAAAGCTCAGGAATGCCCTTGAATGTCAGCAGCTCAACAACTTGAATTTCAGCCCCAAATTTTGGTAAATTTTGATGCAACAGCTGAAGAGTGCATTTGTAACCTGGATACTTCATATGCAGATAATACTCATCTAGCTGTCCCATCTTTATTATGCTTTGTCTCAGTCTAAGACTTTCTTGTACTGGCTCCATATAACACATTATCTACATATAAAAGTAAAAGTCCATCCAAATTTAGGGCCCAATCTTTTACATACAAATGCTCTTTAAATGGATGTCAGCATTACTGCAATAGATTTTCCTTCTGGGATTGCAAGGGGAAGGCTGGTGTTTGTTTTGTGCAGTAAATCTGAAACTTTGATATGCCAATAATTCCATTTCCATGGAATAACTATGGATCTAGGGTGTTGCAGTGAAGCCATTTTAGCTTGTGTTTAGATGCTCATTTTGTGACTAACATTTGATAACTGTGGTGGCGTACAAAGCTTTTGTTTCCTGGGTAGGGATTGCTATTGTGTGAAATATGTTTAACCATGGTAAATACCCTTCGACTTCTCCTATAACTGGTTCCAGCTGTATAAAGGCTGTTTGGTGTTACCTTCACATGTAGGCAACTGAAACATTAATGTTTCTTTTATGAAAGCAATTCTGAATGATGCATAGAGATTATGATTCTTGTACTCCAGGATTGTTTTTTCACCAGCACATTAGAAATTGTGACCAGTCAATGAAATGTCAGCATTTTGGCACCTTCCAAATCAAAAGTAGTTGCAAACTACTAAACAGGTCGTTGAGGTTTACTATTAGAGGTATATGAAATATCAGAGGACATTGAAGGTTTCACACTGTACTTAACAAGTAAATTTTTAATTGGTAGATGCACAAACAGAAGAGAATATTTTTTTTCTCTTGGAATTGATGAATATGTTATATTTAGAGCATGGACCTTTATTTCCAGATAAGGAATTGATGCATTTATATATTCAGGAGATATTGTCTATCAATACAAGCAGATAATTGGTTACCCTAGTCAAATCTCTGTGAGTGTATGTATGTAGTTACTTAAAAGTTTACCAGCAGACACAGTACCTTTAAGAGCTTGTTGTATGGCAGTGCAACATTTTATGCATTATAGGATTAGAGCATGTGAAATTGATGTTGGATATGCAAGTTTTATGTTAATCTGGTTAAAGGAATGGAGAATTGTCCAATGCAATCAATTGAGATACTCAAAAACTTTGTGTTGAACTTGAATTAAATTATCACATTCAGGCTGCCAAACCTATGAAACAACTTTGCATTTTTGACAACATTTGCCTATTTTGCATTAAAAACCATATATATATATATTTATATATATATAAAACTATTTTGAAATTAATTGAGATTAGTACATCAAGGAGAGCTTTGTTAGAACTGGAAATGCAACACTCTCCATTACCCAGGTATGTTAAATATTGGATGAAGTCTATTAGAGTGGTTTTACTCATATTGCATGTTTTCTTACAAAAAGAGATGCAAAGGCATCTATATTATTTTATCACTTTATTATTTGTTTATTTTCCCTAAAAATAAAATGACTTGATTTAAGCGCGTGATGCTATTTACTTGTATTTTAGAGCCTTGCATAAGATTATACAGCAGATTGAAATGCATACTTATGTCTGTTTCTTTCATTGGACAGCTATGCTAAAGCAAATAAAATCAAACACATACATTCCCTCTCAGTGGTTTACAAACTGTAAGTGATGGGAAGAAAAACCTGCAGCCATTCCACTGAATTCTATTATTGACAACAGCAGAAGTAAAAAAATTAGAAAACAAATCCCTTTTTAAATAGAATGAAGTAAAAGACCTACATTGCTTGGAGGAAATGCTAATTGAAAATACCTTGCTAATGCTAGCTAGTCACAGGAAGGAAACATTAAGTTATTATTTTTAATAATGTTTACAAGTATATCCAGCCATTTCCAGCCAGTGAAAAATGTTAGCCTTGGTAAAATGTGGCAGTGCTACTTTTCACTGGTGATGCTGCTCATCTTCTCTCTGATAGCAATCATTAATTTTATTTTTTAACCCAGTCTTCAAATGAAGACAGATGAGCAGGAGAGTTTTAAATGCAAGCTGCTTATGTTCAGAAAAATGGCTGCAAGATTACAGATCACTGTGCCTGAGCTGAGTCCAGCCACTGTTTGGAAAGGGGGAGAACAAAACAAACAAGCATTAGGTGAGCAACAAACAGGCAGAGCCTGAGTGTGTGTGTGTGTGCAGAGGTGTGCATGCCCCTACCTGTGTTCTGGGATGTGAGGGGACCACAGGGAGGGAGAGGTAAAAGAGTCCTGCACAATGATACAGCAATCCAATTCATTTCCTAATTGCTATGGAGACCCACAGATATGATTATTGCTAATTGCTCTTGATAATTTCAATGTTACATTTTAACATCTATTTTTCATTAGTTACCAGCAGGATTGTTGGAGACCAGAGTGTGTAATGTATCACATCAATGCTAGCTTCAGCCTTTTATTTGTCCTTTTAGCATCACCAGTGTTGTCTTTTTAGTCAAGTGTCAATGAGCACAATGCAGTTTCTCCATCTTAATAGCTGTGATTTTTAGTATCTGACAGCTTTGCCCTGGTTATTTCTTACCACAGACAGACTGGATTTGTCCTCATCTCCCAGTGCTCACAAGTCTGAATTTTTTAAACTTGGTCCTACCCACAGTGACGTCATGACTGGTTATTCCTTTTGGAAAGGAAGAGGTGACTTGGGCAGTGCAATAACAACTACAAGAGGTAGTTAAATGTCCTCATTTAGTGTAGTAGAGATTGACTGTGGCTCTGCAGAGCCAGTCCCCACTGTCAGTGCATTGCCTTGGACAGACCTCCCAAACATCCTCCTTTCTGTATCCTCATGAGTGACCAAACCCCACCAGCAGGAGCTGGGGTCCCTGTGTTGCTCATGACAGAACTCTGTCTTCTTAAAGGGAGATTATTAAAATAAAAGTCCAAAATGATTAGATCAAGCCAGAACTTTCCTGTGAAAGGATGGAAGGGCAGATCTGGGACTTCAACTCAGCTCAGGTACAGGAGTCTGGTGCCCACAGTCAGGGAGAGCAGTCCCTGCAGCTCCTCTAACGTGCAATTTTTGATCAGTTCTTGTAAGGAGCTCTGCTGGCTCAGAGTTTGAGAAAAGACAGCATTGAACATGCCTCCCCTACACTTCAGGGTTTTCTGCCAGCCCAACTGCTCCTGGGGAGTGACCTTGTCTCCAGGAATTAGGCCTTTCGTTACAGTCCCTTGTAAGGAGTTGAGAGAGGATTAATTGGTTTGCTCACTGCAGTTTCTGGAAGTATCTCACATTTTTCAGTGGAAGATGACTCTGGAAGTACTTTCCTACAGTGAAACAAATCCCTGCCAAAATAAAATGATGAATCCTGAATATTACTGGCAGCATTTCATGCCAATTTTTGAGCGGTTCGTTCCTATCTGCACCTCCGCTGCGCACTCTCGGTGAGTTTAATGCCCAGCTGTCAGTGTTTTCCTCCTGAGCTGACCATCAGGGTGGGGAGCACAGGTTGAAAGTGTCCTGAGCTCCCCCAGGCCTCACATGGGAGGCATGAACTGGGCTCAGCAGAAACCCACCACTCTGTCAGGGCAGATTTTGAGTCTGCATCTGAGACTGAGAGTGGCTCCTGTGAGAAAATGCCTATAGGGTGAGGGAAAATTTCACAGCAAAGGTGAAATGTTACTTAAGACTCTTTTTTTCCTCTACAGTCACAGCACCTGTAACTGGGAGAGCACTAAAAAATTCTTCAAAGGGAAAATATTCTTTTCAAGAATTACCAGAATAGCCTCATCCTTGAGGTGGGATAACATCTCCATCACCCTTGGCAGAGAGGAGCAAACACCCTGCTGACCCAGGTGAGGTCGTGTTATACTCAAGGTGGGAGATGTTTTGCCCTCAGCAGTGAGAAGGAAAAGGGTTGATGCCCCTCCTGGGGCCAACAGCAGCCAGAGGAAGTGTTGTGGTTCTTGCCCTTGAAAGGTTCTTGCCTGGAAGCTTTTCAGAATCTTCATGTGTTACCTATAGGAGTGGATCAAATAACCCATGGATATCAAACTCCTGTCCTCATTCTTTCCACTCTCAGCTGAAATGGGGTGGTTTGGTGCAAAACCAGCCCTTGAAAGGTAAAAGCAGCTTGTGGATGGTGGCAGGTCCTGGGTGGTGGTGGCATCTCTATTGCTTTTCTCACAAGGTGAATGCAGAGGTAGAGAGAAAGTTGGAGAGTGGTGGGAGGTGTGCTGAGAGCTAACAAAGGCCTTCAAAGTAAGAGTGATGTTAGAGGGTGTCAGGAGGCAGAAGGTGCCAGCTGCCTGACAAAAGAAATATCATTACTCACTATTAAAGAACACTCCAGATGCTTGATATAGTCATGGGTGTTCTTCTGAGATTTTTTTTAGCAGAGCTCCTAGCCTGCCTACACTATTGTTTTCTGGAGTCCAGGCCAAAATCTGTGAGCTTTTGTTCAAGCAAACAGACCATGAATCTCATGAGTAAGAACCAGTCTTACGGTCTAATGCTGCAGAGTGGTGGTTGCCTCTTCAAAAATACTAAAATCCTCTTCAAACTGTCTTATTCCTCAGGGACATCATTACTAACAGGGACAGATTGTGCAGATCCTCTCTCAGCAGTCCAGGGTGGGATGAACATTTGCTCTAGGCACTCTCCAGTGTTTCTGCATCATAGATCTCTCTCCATCTCCACTCTCTTCCGTGCCTTTATAACGAGTTAATGGACAACTGTTACTCATGCCTAGAGATGTGTCTGTATCAAGAAAAATGAAAGCATGAAAAAATGAAAAAGTTCATCTGTTAACTTTCATTGGCAGAAATGTTATGGTGGATTGTACTCAAACTGCAGGTCTCTTCCCAGACTTTACAAGCACAGGGGTGATTGAAACAGAATAGGAAAAAAATGGTGTTAAAATGGGACTGCTGAAATTAAACAGGTTGAAAGTTGTCTGGCAGCTCCAAATACAGCAGAGAAGTATAGCCCTAGAGTGCAGCAAATTTAATCTTTGAACAGGTTTATTGTTTTATCAGGTTTTTGTTTAAGAAGGGTTTCATTATATATAACATTGAGATAAATTTTTACATAGCAGATTTATTCAACAGGTTTATCCTTTTAACAGCCCTCATTGTATTTCAGCAGTTGGTATGTGGGGTCTTATACATCAAGCAAGTTTATTACTTTATCAAGTATGAATTTTAAGAAGTTTTCCTAATAATAGAAGATGTGTGGAGATTTATAGGCAGCACATTGTTCTATTCAGTGTTTGAGCTGTTTTACCTAATGTAAGCTACATCGTAGCTACATGACAATGCTTCTCCAAATGGTGGTAATTGTGCTGTAACTCATACTATCTTCCCACCACTGTAATAGATCTCACTTTGCTGTCCCAGTGTTTTAAAAACCCTTAAAAGTCCAAGTACAACTACCCTGACTAAATTGTCTCTGTAAATTAGAAGAGCAAAGTGAGGTAAAAAACAGTATTGACATTAGTAAGTAAAAGGATTGTGCTGAGCTGTTTTGATAAAAATTCAGTACTTCTGGACTGCAGGAATTACAAATTCTCCCAAATGGGATGGAGAACTTGCTTTGGCATCTGCAATAGGGAACTAGCAGTGTTTGGTGTCATCATAAATTTTTGATCCAAGGTTTTTCTTCCAAAAATATCCATTACTGATTACTCAATCCAGAAATCAGTTTTGGAAGTTATATCTTCCAGAGGGAATGGCATGAAAATTCAGGCAGCTGTCCCTGATTTGTGGCTCTTACTAAGCAAAGTAATTAAAGAATACTTGGGGTTTATGGCTTTTTTTAGGATTGTTTTAATCTTTCTGCTTCTGCTTGGAAGGAGAAAAGCAATATTAAAAAATATCCTTTGAGATGTAAAATCAGCTCCCTATAAATGTTATTATTATTTTTGTACTTTTACAGCATGCAATTCAAATCAAGCTGTATCTCACTGATTTGTTCTAATGACAAAAGAAAGATCTATCACAAATATCTTCATGTTGTGAAGTAGCAATTAATTTGTAGAGCTGGTTTGCTGATGAAATGTTTTTCTATAGGAAAATGCTGACTCATCAAAACTAGCCTGTTTATAGATAAAAGTTTATTTAAATTTATTTGTCTCAGAAATATTGCAGGAAATCTGAAAATCGGTTGAATGACAACCTGTATGTCTCTAGTTGAGGCTAAAAGGGACTTTCTTTTTTTAGAAACCTAAAATAATATAAACAGAAATTAAGTGCTTCAAAATGAATAGATGATTTGTTTTGTACCGGGTCATTTTTCTGTTTATTTCACACTTTGATTCATTAATACATTTGAGAGTTCAAGTTTTCATCTTGGCTTTGGACAAGACATTTCTTGTACCTCACATTTTTATAGATGAGAGGAGTTTTCCTCCTAGAACTTTGGGAAGAAAAGTATAAAAAGAGTATTCCACTGCAAAATACACTGCAGATACATATTATGATGTATTAATCTGTAAATTTAATCCTTGCCTCTCACAGGTCCTGTTTTCCTGACACTTTTGCTCACATAAGGAGTTCTGACCCAAGAAAAGCCATTTGTGGTGATGGGATTCATCCAGGAATTTGTGCTCCATTTGCACCTATACTTCTGAATATATTGTCTTGCTGCTCTCATATTAAAACTATTCTGATCAGTGGGATGCTGCCATCTAAAATGTGAAAATTGCTGGACTTGTTTATTTGAGAAGAGAACATTAGCCATGTCCTAGTTTAGACATGGCTATATTTGTAGTTATAAAACTCTTCTTGTGAACACAGGAATTAGTACAATGTGATAGCTCTAATAAAATAGGTGTACTTCTATGCAGTTATCACATAGCTCTTTTCAGTGGTTCTGGTATAGAAGTTCTTACTTTTAAAGACTAATTTGATTGACACCTACTTGATATTCTGTGATGACTTTGACATATAGTATATCTGGTTGACAGGTGCGTTGGGTGTACTCTACAGATATAGATAGACTTTAAAAATGTATTTTCTAGAGGTAATTGTATGGTTTAGATAAAATCTGCAGTTCTTCCCAACGTAACTGTTATAACTGGCAGCTCTCAGCTCATGAAATATTCTAGTTTAAGACCACTTTAAAAAAGAAACTGACACTTTGGATGAACAGATAAATTCAATGAGAGTTTTGTCACTGCCTTAGTGTGGCCAGGAGCTATGGCAGATCTCCTGCTTTGAAGGGACTTGGGTAGGCAGGGAATTGGCACTTTACCTTGCTCCTGTTTCCCAAACATTGCCAGGCTGTGCCCTCAGCTTTCCTCCTTCCCCTCCCAGCTTGTGTAGTTTGTCTTTACACCACTCCCAGAAGGACAAAACCACCTTTGTTCATGTTAACTTGATTCCACTGGCTTCACTGGGGTTATTATTCACTTCAAAAACATAAGTTTGCACAATAAATAGGTCAAATTTCTGTAACATCTTTAGTCAGGGGGTGGGAGGAAGATATTAAGGGAAGATGTTAGGTATTTCCCTATTAAGGATTGTTTCTAAATGATGAGGCTCTTGGAGCCAGGAGTTTGATATTTGTTATGAACATTGGTTTTGTGCTTTAAGAAAGGCCAGGATTCATGTTCATGTTAAATTGTGGGGTTTTTTTCCCCCAGAATCTCATGCTTTTAATTCAACGGGCAGGTTTGAGGATGACAAGCACTGTCCTTCATCTATAAGACTGCTGAGTTTCAGTGTGGTGGAATCCAAATCTGCTGAATTCCAGTGTGATGTTGATGGTGCCTTTCTGCTAGCATTGTTCCCTACTAATTGGTGTTCTTCCTGCTCCTGAATCATCATAACCACTGGTGCCTTCCTTGAAAGTGTTGATGTATCTAACATGGATGAGGGTCTGGCACAGTGGCTCTGCCACGTGAGGTGTTGTGGGGCAAAGTTACAGCAGCACTGGCACCAGCCAGGAATTCTCTCCTCTGTTCCTGCATAACCTTCCTTCTCCCACATTTCTAAATTGCTCTATGGAGATGACCCATTAAGAATCACAATAAAGTTTGAACGTTTGAATAACCTTTGAAATTATTGACAAATTGGCCCCAACGGGCTGCCGAGGAGCCGAACGTAGAAGGAAGAGATCGATGGCAATGCTGCAGAGACAGGATCCAGGCTGCACGAGCAGGGGATTTGCTGTATGATTTTTGCATGCTGCCACTGGAGCACAAGCATGGCAGGAGTGATGCACTCGCGGACTGGACCTGCTTTTCTTCTCATGTCCTTTTGGCAGGTTGGCTTTACCAGGTGCCTTCTCACAGCAGGGCCTGGGTTCATCAGGAACTTTGGAAGCTGAAGCCACCAAGGGCTATAACCCAGTGAGGGCTTAACATAAGCTTGAAGCTTATCTTGTGTGAACCTGGAAACTCCAATGCGTCTCCTCATCTCTGGAATTTCACCCACCTCATAAGGAATTCACCCTAAATCAGTGTATGATCCCTGCTGCCATCCCATAGAAGTGTCCATACTCTAGAACATCAATTCAGTCACAAACTAGCCACAAACTATTTCCAATTTTCAACGGGGGAAGAGGTAGTTTGTTCAGAATGTCAAAAGAAATCTCTTTTAAAACCCAAGTCACCATGGTCTGAGTCAAGTTCATGCTACTTTTCTTCCTTCTGTGCTCATGAAAACTGAGATCCTTGAGCTTAACCATTTCCATAGGAGTCCTGGCTGTTGGCAAGGGCTGGCACAAGGGCCATGTTTACATTTTTCACTCTGATTCTTCTGGGCCATCAGGAGGTTTGAAGCCAATATGCACACACTTGAAAGGCAGGTAATAAAGCTAATTTATTAATGGCTGTTACACCCTATTCTATAGGAAAAGCACTATTTAGCAGGGTTTATTCATAAAGCTTAGATGTTTGGTGGACTAATACTCGTTTACTCCACTATTTTCTTTTACCAGATAAATGTATCCCACCCGGGCCTGTTTGGCACAAGAGTGACCTCTAAAGGCTCGTTAGATTAAGGGTATCTCCAGAGTTATCTGGCTTTAATTCCTATTTAAAGGTAGGTGTGTGGCTCTGTATCAGGTGCTACCCCCTTCATGCTGAGCACATCTTTAGAAAGGTCAGCTCTTGGTAGGATCTGAATGCCTGCTCCTTTTCCCTTGTGCTGTATAAAGGCACCTGACCTTTCAGTGATCCTAATTTCTCTTCCTTTCCTCTTCTCTCCACCCTCCCTCCAGCGTATTATTTATTGGAGTGGAAAGGATTTTCTCCCCACCTTCTTTTTTTATTCTGTAAATATTTTCTAAAATAAGTGAACAAAACCAGTGATGACACAAGTTAAAATCCAGGCTACCTTGATATTTCACCAGGAGCCTCCTCTTTTCAGGGCAATCCCATTGTGCAAAATTTGGAGCTGTGGATATGGTTGTGCTCTGTTTTTCACTGGGAGACCCTATGTTATTTTAAGTAGATGACTTCATTTAAATGCAATATGTATGTTTGGGGTGTTTTCACTTTAAAATGTATTTCATACCAAGAAACTGGTGTTTGATTGGGCTGGTTAAAGATAGGAAGAAGAAGAGGGAATAAAGCCCAGGGGAAGAGGCAAGAGAGGATAATGGGTTAGTGAGGGTTGAAATAGAGCAGAGGAAGCAGAGTGTAAATATGAGCAAAGGGGCAAAGTGAGAAAGGGGACAGTGAAGGCCTGGGGGAAATAGGAAAGCCTTGAGTAATTGCAGGATTTTAAAGACAGCTGCAATGGGCAGGAGGCAAAAGTTGAAGCAAAATCTGTGATCTTACCTAGACACCTCAATTATCACTGCAGCTTTGCAGCTGTGGCTTGTACACGTCTCCTGTTGAATTGACTTGCTGTCCCTTTCCCCAAACCACTTTACCTCTGTTTCTAAAGGGGAAGTTTTCTAGTTTAACAGTTGTATTGTTTTTAATTGAAAAGTGACATGGTTTTGGCAAACTTGTTTTCTGTCAGCAAGAAGCTGGTTAGCTCTTTGGTTGGTTCCACTTCCCTGGGAATTATCACTAATTGATTTTTTCTGTTCAAATCACTGCACTCCAGGGACTTGTCTTTCTTGCTAAAATAAGACTAAAACCAACTGCAGTTGGAGGTGGCATCCCTGCCTGGGCTGTTCAATTCATAGATTTTTATCATGAACATCTCTGCCCTTTTTGTATGGTCCTGATGGCATTCTTTGCTTGAGAGTTTTTCTCCCAAAGGGTTGGTCTCTCCCACTCAGCGTAGCTGGGGATTTGCTGCTTGTTTTTCTATGGAGCTGGGTTCATCTGGGATTAATAAAAAGGTCTTTTAATTCAGTTTGGCCAACTCCAGCATAGAATGATTGAGAGAAGCACATTATAGATAAAATTATTTTGTTTTGGACCTCACAAGAGCACCCTTTTGCCCAGGTTTGGGACTCAGAACAATGAGATTCTGCTGGAGATTTATCACGTGCCTGGTGACAAGGAGCTGGAAAATTATCTAATATTACTCAAAAAGAGTGCACAATGCATGCAAAGCTGTTCAGAAACAATATTAGCCAGACTCATTATTAAAAAACCTAGAATTCAAAGTGTGACTGTAGACAAAAACTTAGCTTGAGGGGATGGGAAGGAAATGAAACACCCTGTGCTTTAAAGGACTCCTACGAAAATGTTGTGAAGGAGAACTAGCTCCAGTTTACAGGGGTAAAACCAATGGCTGAGAGATGTGAGGAAGACAATGCTGTTCAGATTGCTGAGCAAAGCATGTCTGGGTCTGAGGAGTGGGTTCACCCCCTGGCCATCCCCTGGAGGGTTGCCCCCATGAGTAGCCAAATGCAGAGCGAGCCCAGGTGGGTGTGAAGCTGGCACAGAGAGCGTGGAGTGGGGCCATCCCTGTGTCAGGGCTCAGGAGGGGAGGGTTTGCCTCTGCTTGATTAGCACTCCCTGTGACCAGGGGCACCTCGGATGTAGCTCACTCTGTTTATGTTTTTGGTTCTTCTAATGAAAATGAGATCCCTCGTGTAGCCCTGTGCCATTTTGCACGTCAAACTGAAAGTATAGATGCTCGTTGTGGGTATTAGTGTCTCAGCTTAATGACAGGAGCCTCGGACAAATAAATCCGTGTGCCATGGAGGATTTTCCTAATGAAACTGAAGTACAATACTGTTTACATAATGTCCTTTAGACTCTATTCAAAACAGCAAATGCTGGACGTCGCTGTTATCCACCGACACCAGCTAATACAGGCAGAAATGAAAATGTAATGCAAAGTGGCAGCTCCTTTTAACTTTTCTCCAAGTCTCTCTATAGTGGCTCTGAGCATGCCCTCTGAACTTTTCCCCTCCTGGGTACTGGTTTTTTTTTATATGTTGGTTTTTGGTTGGCTTTTTTTTTCCTTTAATATATTGACATTCCAGCCCTTGGAACAAGGTCTTCACTCCTTTTCTCATTTCGAGATCTTGTTTTGGGAGAGCTCTAACACCTGTCCACTGATCGCCTGCCAGTCTGCATCTGTGCCCAGCTGACAGAGCTGTCTGCTTTGACTAATGATGTGATTGATGGACAAAATAAGGAAGAACACACAAAAAAACATTTCTGTCTGGTCTGGTGTGTCAGCAAGCCTTCATCAAGTGGCTGCTGAAGGTATATTTTGCTGCATGCCTCATTACACAGTAATGGCATTCCCAGGCAAAGCTGTTTCTTTTCATGACACAAGACAGCAGGCAGCTTTATGGACTCTGGGCCTATCGAGCCTGGAGGAGAGAAGCACTAAAGAGTGGTCATTTCCAAAAGTGCCTCAAGTTGCTTTTTTGTTGTCATGAATTTAATATGAATCAACACAATATGAAATGAGCATGAGGAATTTTAGTGACTAGTCATTTTTTAAGACTGCTGTCTAAACAGCCATCAAGGAAAAAAACCCAAACATTTTCTTCTACCAAACCTGTTGCAAAAAGAAGTCATCTGTCAATTTTATTACATTAAAAAAAGTACACAGAGGTGTATAGTCCAAACAAATGCCTGCTTCAGTGCTAAACATGTGGAAAACACCACACATGTAATGTAAAAAAAAAAAAGGCAAGTGACTGGCAGAGTGAATGGAGTATTTAATAAGTAAGGTTTAAATGGCTCTGTGTTTGAAGAAGGCTCTTGTGCAGTTCATATATCACGTTAGGGACTGCCTGCTCCAGGAAACACAACAATTAAGTGACAGTCATTAGGCAGAGGGCATGGGGCTGTGGGAGGGTGGCCACAAACCCCAGCACACCTTTGCTGCAGCGAGGGAGGGGCAGGGCTGAGCCAGGGAGAGAGGGAAAGAGGTGGGAGGTTGCTCCCCTGCACACAGCATCAGCCTCCATTTTCCCCTCTGCTCAAAGTTGTGCCATTCACAGCCATCCTCCATCCTTCCCACAGCTGCTTTTCACTCGGTGTCTGCCCTCCTCTCACTTCCCATGGACTTCTTGCATTTTGAAATACTTAATTTCATCCATGAAAAGAACCAGAAAATTAGTTATGCTTGTTCACAAAAAAAAAAAATTTGGATTGTTTTCCTGTTCCTAATGCAAGAGGTCTTTTACCATGGGCTATTTGGGATAATTTGTGAATTTAATGAGTTGTGATTAGTTAAGAAATTGTTCTTCACGTAATAAATACTACACACTAAATTAAAAAATATACATGAATTCTTTATACCCACTTAAAGAGAGAAAAACATTGATGTAAATTCTTGTTATGACAAATGTAAAAGATAATCTTTTAAAGTGCATTTAATTTACTGTAATAGTAAGAACCACTTTATCGATGCCTAAGAGTACAGAAAAAATGAATACAGGATAATTCAAAGCAAATAAATAGCACGATTAAATTCAGTATGGCACTTACTTACAGACACAATCACGTTACCCTTGCATACCAGTTGAAAGAATAATAGCAGAATACCATTTTTTGATTCAAGAATAAAAGGCTTCTGCCTAGATCTGAATAACTAGGCAGGCTGTTAACCTGCTTTCTCTAGTCTTAGTACTAAATAAGGCAAATCTCGGCTCAAGGGAAGAAGAAATTCTGTTGATTGAAAAGTTTAAACAAAGCAATTATTCTATCAAGTGCAGTAGGGGAGCTAAGTACCACGAAATATCAAACACCTGCAGGTTTCCAAGAAGTTCTCTGCTGAAAACCAGAAGCAGCTGGGTGGAGGAGAGACCATTTTATCAGTAACCAATGGGTTTCTGTGCTCCACTGACCTTGAAGTCAATACCAGTGCCAAGAGCTCACTGTCTGCTGTTTCTTCTTGCATTATTGGTTTGAGAACCATAAAAATGTCAGAGATTTACTATAAATCACAATTCAGTGGGGTTTTGTTGTCTTGGTTCTTTTTTTTTTTTTTTTTTTTCGGTTTAGCTGAGCCTGGCCATATTCATTTGTGAATTGCAGACAAGTAGTTAGCAGCATGTGTCTCCTTGCCTTTTCCAGGGAGCTTTGCTGTATCTCTAACAGGGAGATTTGTGTTTTTGTGCTAATTTGGAGTGCAGGTGGGTGGGGCTGGGTGGGGGCAGCTGGTAGGAGCTGCAGGGCCCCTGCAGTGGGCTGTGGTGTGAGCCCAGACAGGACAAATGGCTATTTTCTTATCTCCCTTGCTGCCTTTTTTTGTAATCACTCGGACTCAGTTTCTGCTTTGGTAAGGTAGACATTCCATTTTTTTGGCCTGTTTTCCCTGAAGTTGTTGTGTGTGTCAAATTTGTCATGGTTTAATGGCTTACTGTATTTCCCTGCACTGGAACCACTAAACACATTTTCATTTAAGTTGGGATCTTTAAAGAATGATCATCTTATCCATCTGTTCAGAAAGCAGGAAGACACAAATCTGGGTCAGAAAAGAGACTTGGAAAAATCCCCTGTACTCAATCAGTTTCTGGCAAGTGAATTTGTCTCATGACTTCAGGAGCTGGTGGAAAAAGAGAGAATTTAGCTGCAAAAATATTGTTATCAGCTCTTTGCTTGGAGCCATGGCAAACAGGTTTCCAGTTTTGTAGATGGTAGCAGAGAAACTCAAAAGGATATTTAACCTTAGGTTATTTTCTTTAATCTTAGAAGAAGCAGCCACCCGTTAACATGCCTATATATATATTTATATATAGGAACGTACAATCTTTTCTTTCCTAATCAGGTTTGTGTATCTCCCTTGATTGATTTTTCTTTTTCTTAAATCTTTAATAATTTTTCTTCATGGTTTCTGCATCCTGTCCAGGCTTTTCTTTCTGCTCTCTGTACGTGATACTGTAGTTAAAGACTATGGCTCTAGAAGAAATCTGCTTATTTCTTCATTGTTTCTGATGGGGGGGAAAAAGCCTCTGAAGATCAGATGGCTTAATTAAGTGTCATTTGGATTGGAAGATGGGGGGAAGGGGGTACATTTGGGGTATTGGAACTATTTTATAAGAATGAATTTATATAGGGATCATCTCTACACAAAGAAAAACAGGTTTTGTCCTTGCCTGCTTTTTGAACCCGGGTCCTGGGAGTGGAATCCACACTTCACTGTATGTTTGAACTACAGATTCAGTTTTTTCTAGGATGAGCACCTTACCCCAGTGGAGTTCCTGTGATTGCAATGGGGATTTGAGATGCACAAGGCTTTTGAGTGCTGTGCTGCTGAGGGTGAGTTGTGCTCCTTGCTCCTACTGCAATCACAGGAACCTGTGAGCCCATCCCAGAACACCTGGCCCCCTTGGGAAAACCTTTTTTTCTGCAAAGTTGCTATTGATGTTTACAATATTTGGTGCTGTTGAAGGCATTGTGAGGTCCTCTCAGTTGTTATTTATCAATATTGGTTGTAACTGATATTGTTTATTCATATTAATTAGCACAGAGGAGCAGGATTGAAAGGACAAAAGCTGCATGCAATTCTTGCTGGGGAAGGGAGTGAGATGGTCCTGCCCAACCAGGATGGAGCTATTCTTTGTTGGTAGAGAGGAGCTCTGTTTCCTTTTGAAGAGATGACACAGCAGGTCCTGGGGAGGCATTTGGCTCAGGCCAGGCTTTCCTAGCTCCTTTCTCCCTGCTCACTCTGGGTGTGCTCCTGCAGTGGCCTCTGAAACACAGAGCAGAGCATTTTCTGGGAACACCAACCCTGCCTTTGCATGGCAAACAATGGTGGCAGCGAGGCTGGCACACACAGCACTGGTGATGGTCCTGTTCTGGGAAAAAGCCACCAAAAATATTCAATAAGCCATGGATTGCAGGGCTGGAATAGTGCAGACACGTCAAAGCCTGGAAAGTTTAATGGAAAATTTTACATTCTTGTTGATTATTAACATGAGGACATTTTTCCACTTAAAAAGGAGAAAAACTAATTATTAGTTCTTGAGTGCTCTGTGACCACTGCTCTTTATAGAGTGCTATGATGACTGGAGCTGTGTGAATAACTGATGTTTCTGTTCCTTGGCAATACTAAATGTGGATAAATAGTTCAGTCAAATGAATTTCTTTTTTCTTCCACTTCTTGACTGTTGACTTTCATTTTTTTTTGTAGCATTCAAAGCAGAATGGAAGAAAATGTCCAAGCAAACTTCAGTTTAAAATGCTTCGGTATTCTCAGATTTTTTAGTATCACTATGCTCTTAGCAATGCAAATGGTGCAGTGAAGTAAATTTCTAGCTGTTTTCCTGTTTTCATATTCGGTTTTAGTTTTGTTTGGTTTTGTTGGATTTCTTTTTTTAACTTGAGAGGTGGATTTTCATAGAATAATTTTGCTTCTATTTAGTAACAGTACCTTGCATATGGAAATCCCTAAGATGTGAGCGTAAGAACCTATCAGCTAAAGGCAATAAAATCAATTTTTAGTTTCTGGTGTCCACAAGAGGGGAAGAATCCTGCTTGTTGTTAGCATCTCCCTCAGGTTGTAAGGCTGATAGGGAGTTAAAGAGCCCCATACAGTGACCCCTCAGACCAAGCTGCTGAAAATAGCTATGTGTATTTGAGGAGAGATCCTCAGCCACCACAGAAGTTTTTTCCTCATTTCTGCTACATTTTTTTGTCCCTGAAGTTTTGGGTGTGGATCTATGCATCCAAAGCAGAGAGCTCCAATACATTCTGACCACACCTTTGCCCCTTAAACGTGTCCAGCAGAGGCCAGAGGGGAGGAGCTGTGTTGTCCATCAGCTCACAATCTGCTAGTGTGACATGCACAGTGAATATACACACTATTGTATTGAATGTTATATGCATATGTAATACATTAGGAGAATGCCGTCTATAATGCAGCCACCATATGTCATATAAAATAAAAATGAAGAGGGTATATGAGCAAATACTGTAGAGCATATGGCAATATGAATATTAACCTCAATCTATAAATAGCTTCTGAAGTATCTGTTTTAAAACAGGGAAAGAAACTTAGCATAATAGCAATTGAGGAGAAATTGGGCGTCTTTTAAAGTTCTTGATGTCAAGGAGGCAAAATACCATTTCAATACTTAGATTTAATATGTACTTCCCACAAAAATAAATCATGTAATATTTTCATGGCAGGCATAGAATTTTATGATTTTTATGACGATCATGGAATTGGGATTCATATTTTATAGATAGCACTAATAACAAAGAAAATGCATGTGAGAAAAGGTCTTACGGAGGGAGGAATGGCAGTGAAGTCACAGAAAGGAATAGAAAACTTAGAGTATTTTTTATAGGTTTGGGGCTTGTATTCAGAATAGCTTTTGGTACATTCACAAGACAAGCACATTGATTTTGAATGTTAAAATGGAGAACAATAAATTTCCCAATTTCTGATTGCAGTCACAGTAAGACTGAACTAATTGCTCTGGAGGAAATTTAATGTGTGTTTGATCTTAAGGCTGGTTTTGTTCATGTATGGGGTTTGTACCTGCTGCCCATTAACCAGTGTCAGATTCTCCTGCCCCCTGATCTCCTGAAGGACAGAAGGGTGTAACACACTTTGGTCACTCCTGTTTGCTCCTTGCATTTCCTACCAGTGGCTGTTCCAAAACCTAATCTTGTATGGAGAAGCTCTTGTTAGCAATGCCTTGTCAGCCAGCATTACCCCAAGGAGAGCAGGATTTCCTGCTATGTGGGATGCTTTGAAGGGAGGGCAGAGAGCACTAGGAATTTATGCCCTAAGCAAAATTAAAAGATGAACCTTGATTATCTTGAGCCTCCCTGGCATATGGTGCAGCCTTAAAGCAGGGACAACAAACAACAGTTTTACCAAGCAGCTTAATTGGGATGTTCTGCCAGGACAATGTGGGGACTTGGATTCGATGCCCACCTTTGTTTATCAGGGGACTTTGAACTTGGGTTTCTTGCCTCCCTAGATCTGCAGTAATGATTTGGTTACTCTGGGGTACCACAAGGGAAATATTCCACATCTTTCATATGGAGACTGCTTCAGTTTTCACCCAGGCTTGGGTTCCATTCTGTTTACTGTATTTTTCTTTCTTTGCGAGTGGTGCTGCCTTGTGAATAGGAGTCTGGCTGGCTCTGGCTTCCCAAAGGGTGACTCCAGTCCTCAGGGGTAATTTTCAGCTTAATTACTTCTCATTTGAGTAGAGGGTCCCAGCTAGCTGGAGGAAAAGCAGGCTGTAAGGAGAAGGGAAACTGCTTGGGGAAGAAAGGGGAACATGCAGTGGGAAGAGAGGGAAATCTGTTTCTGTTACAGAAGACATGAGGTGCTCAGGAAGGAAGGCCCTGGCTGTGGGAGTATTCAGCTTCTGCCTTGAAGCAGCCAAGCTGCAGAGCCTGCCAAGAAAATGAAAAAGGATATTTTCTTTTACCAGGAATTAGCCCAGTGCATGTTTTCATTGCTGAGGGGGCACAGGATAATGCTGCTATCAGCTTCGTTATTTACTTCATCTCTGGCTCACTCAGCAGCTGCTTCCTTGAATCAACATGTCCCTACCAAATTATGGTAAGGTTTTTTTACTTAATTTATGGAACAAGCCAAAAGTCTTTTAGGACAAGGAATGGATTGCTAGGGCAGACTGATTTGGGGCCAGTTTTAACAGCATTTCATAGAGTAGAAACCTTTAGGAGGTGACCCTTTGAGCTGGCATGGACTTTCTAAAGACCAGGCTGTGTGAAGGGCTCAGTCCACGCCCCTGTCCTGGGATGCAGCACTAAGAAATACAGTGGTGTTATTGACGTGGTACTTTCTCACGGAATTTGTAGGAATTTATCCTAGGAAACTTTCCAGGTCTCACCTAACAGGAAAAAATTTAAAAGCAGCAGCTCCTTCCTTTCATCCTGATGGCAGACCAGCAAAGGCAAATACTGGGAACACTGGTAGCAGTGGGCAACATTTCTGCTGTCAGTGTTTAATTTTCTACCACCTTATCTCAGGTCTCTGGACTGGTGCTGGCCTTAGGCATGGAATATGTGCTCTGTGAGGGTGAATACAGCATCACCTGTACACAAACCACATTGCCAGTGCAGAGGGGCAGGTGCCAAAGTGCAGCTTGTGCTTTATCAGGCAGTCTGTGGATGTGCTTTCTCTGCTGTCAGTGCCTGGGGTTTGCTACCTGTGCACTGAAGACCTGTGGGTTGGGAATCAGGTTGGCTCAACTGTAAATTTTCCTGGGAATTTGAACTGTTTGTAGAACATGGGAGGCTGAAGGTAGATGCACACTGGGTTTTTTTCTGGTTTTCTTTTTTTTTTTTTAGAGATTAGTAACAGCCCTGCACTAACCTGAGCCACCCACTGCCACAGGTCAAGCAGGGAGGAGGAGGAATCATCTTGCAGGGTGACCCTGCAGCTCACGAGTTACTCCTAAAAACCTTGTGACACTCTAGCATTTCTGGTTTCCCATATTATTAGGACATGATGGTCCCAAAAGGCTTGTATGTATAGGTTTTACTTCTCTAAATACACAATTATCTGATTGATCTGCTGCATGCTCTGTCAGTGTGTCTGTCACACTTCCCCTCAGCTACTCAGTTCACTGGGGTCTGCTGGTGGGGCATTTCGTGTCATATTCTGTAGTATCTGCCAGGAACATAAGGAAAGGACTCCACAAAATATCTCAATTTTACCTTTACCTTCTAAATTATCATGATTTTTTAGCTCTAAGTGAAATGCTTTGGTCCAGCCATGTTTTGCTTTCCACTAGGTTAATAACAGTTAGCAGAAATAATACAGCAGAGCAGCCTTCTCATAGCAGTTGTCATTACTAGCTAGCATAGTGAAGAAAAATAATTGACTAGCAAAAGGTTTGATAACTCAGAGTTTTATGTTTCTCAGAAATGACTCATTCCCATATGCATCCTCCAAACTGCATTCTGCACGCTGAACTCGCCATAACCTGCTCTTAGAGAGGCTCTTCTCTCACATTCCCATTTTGGCATTAGAAGCAATAAAAGTAACAGCAGCTTTGAAGAGCATGTAAATGTATAATGGCTTTCCAAAGCGGATTGATAATTACTTATTGCACTAAATAATCCTAGAAGTGTGTTAGAGGAGGAATGTGAGAAGAACGAATGAACTTACATAAGTAGAGAAATCTATGCATCCCTTCTGCTGTCTGATTCATTTAAACAGTCTTATTACTGTATCAGTGTGGAGGGGAGATAATGAAGGCTGTCTTATGTTGTTATATCTTTTTTCCAGCTTGTTTTATTTTAAGAAATGCAATGGTAGCTCTGGGTGGAGCTAAGAGTCACCACTGCCACTAGTTTGTAGCATTTACTTCACTCTGCATAATGTGGAGCATACAGCAAACATGCTAAATGTAAAAATTGTAATTCTTGTGCAGTAATTATTTAGTATCTTGATGGTGATGGAGTTTTGTTATTTTGAAAAGTATTTCCTTTTGTACATTTTTTAAAAAATAAGCTTTCAGCTGGCACCAAGTAGATTAATTTGACCTTTTTAAAGCTAATTTCCAAGAATTACCTCCTCTTTTAAGCTAAATTATTTTGTAAATAAAAAGGTGTGACACAAGAGCATAGGATGCAATTGAGTTTTATTCATCAATGGCTGTCTCTTGAAATCAGTCAACACAGCAGAGCTCAATACTTGTGAGAGGACAGCTAGTAATATGTTGCTGGCTACTTTTTTCTTTCTTCTCCTTTCTTTTTTTCTTTAGTACTTTTTGGAGGTTGGCTTTTCCGCAGGTAGCTTTTAATTTAGTGGGTAAGAAATAACACTTGTTCTTTATCCATTCTCAGTGAATATGAGATTCCTTCTTATGGTATGAGGAACTTGTTTTGGTATCTGCTGCAGGGACATTGGCAAAGTGGAATTTTTAGAGGCACTGAATGACACATGAAAAGAGGTAGCTCGGGTTGCATCCAGCTGAAATTCAAGTGTTCAGACTGATGCAGCTGCAAACATCCGTTTAAACCTTTAACTGAGTTGTGAGTAATTTAAAACTAATTGTTACTTGAGATGTACACAGAATGGCACTAAGAACGTGTGCTTCCCCCCTTCTGATGGTTGGGTTTGAGCTGAATTTTCTGATGGTTTGGTTTGAGCTGAATGTTCTGATGGTTGGGTTTGAGCTGAATTTTCTGATGGTTTGGTTTGAGCTGAATGTTCTGATGGTTGAGTTTGAGCTGGATTTTCGTGGTCTCTGCCCTGTGCTTGGCCACCAGTCCCCCCCTGGCTGCCAGCAGTGGGGGCACCGAGGGCTTGGGCAGCAGCTATTTCTGAAGCAGTGCTGTGGTGGACAACAAGGCCTGGATATTGCAGAGGGGGAAAGTGCACGTCCCTTTTCCAATATAATTTATTTTTATTTCCATCTGTGATCACAATTTTTGCCCTCGATGGAATCTTGGGACCGGGAACCTTATCCCTGGTGTAGGTGAAGGATGATGCAATGCTGACACAGTTTGTGCCTCCTCGTGTTCCTGTGTCCCACCTTCAACTCTGGCAGAGGGGTTACTGTGTCAGGCATCTGCAGGAATATTCTCTTCATTTAACCAGTTAAGGGAGCAATGATTTTGCAGCTGATATTTCAAATCTTATCTATCTGTCTGCTCTCACTGAGGAGGGTTAAAAAGAACTACTTACTTGCCGCAGAATCCATGACAAATTCATTGATATTGAATATATTTCAATTAGCAAAATTAAGTGGAAATATTTAACATTAATTGGTCAGTGGTGTTCTGTTGTTTTTTTTTTTTTAATGCCTACCTCTCCCTTCTGGAAAAGAGTGTTTGTTTCCTTGTTTTCCTAACAAAAATTCCATGGAAAATGTTTGGAAATATCTTATTTTCGGGCTAAAATCCTTGGAAGAAATCAGCTAGAATTACACCTTCCCTGCGAAATAGCAGCAATTAGGACAGACGCCCTCCTCTAACTCTGAGCCAGGCAGCTTGGGTGACAAATATGTCAAATTAATACATCACCAGGTATGAAAGCGCAGTTAGAATTTGACTGAGGTACTTCCAGCCTGAAAAAGAGAACGATTTATCAATGCAAACTTAATAACATCTATTTGAATCTAACTAAAAATCAATATTTCATTACCAAATTGTTAGTGAGAATGAAGAAAAATTGCGGAAGTCGGGCAGTTTGGTGGAAGAGAAGCATCAGGAGTTCAATGCGAAGACGGGATGATTCATGAGGCCAAGCTGGTGGAAGGGTGAAGGAGGACGAATGCAGAAAACTTGGAGGGCCCTCTCTCTGGTGACCTTGGCAGCAAAAGGGGAAAAAAATACCAGAAAATGAAAGTGACTGTCAACTCCCAACAGGGATGGATCACACCATAAATCAAGCCTAGCCCTGAGAGAGAGGAGAGGGGCTTAGGGTGGGGGGCGGAAGCCGTTGGGTAATTTAACTCTTTGAACCTTGGATGCCTTTTATTCCTAGTTTAGCGAGTTGGTAAAACATGTGTGAGCCCCTTCCCTTTGCAGTGGTTTACATAAAAGTGTGTCAGGGGCAGATAGATGGTGAAACATTACTTTCCATTGGCTGGGATTTGGAGTACAGTACCAATAAGTATTTCCTGCAGCCCAGGAAAAGAGAAAAATGAGAGACGGAGGCTCCTGTGACACATAACTAAATCAGTTGGTTGGGAGGCCTAATCCGGGAGAGACTTTTGGGTGATTTGCAGGGGAAAAAATATAGATTTAAGGACATTAGTATTTCTATTACTGAAATAATCTATTGATCCAAACAGCAAGCAAAAAAAAAAAAAAAAATCACTCCTTTAGGCCTGAAATACAAAGGAAACAGAAGGTCTCTTGGCTTTTTTTAACTTTTAATATTTGTTTAGGTCTTGAAATCTGTTCTCTGACAGAAGTGAAGGAGGTGACTACCACAGAGGGGGAGGTGACTGCCACAGAGGGGCTTGTAACTGTCATCTGACAGGGCTGGAAGGGGATTTGCAGGAAATGTGAATATTACCTCTCTCAGCCAGAATTAAAACAGTGTCTGAGCACTTTATTTGCTAAAGAGAGGCACAGAGTATTCTTTCCTGCTTTTCACAGAGACTATTTTTTGCCCTTTGTCCTGATACATTTTCTTACATTTTAAGGCTTTTTTTCCTTTTTTTTTGTCCATCACAATAAGAAACCTGTGGGTTTTTGAGACCCAAATGGAAGAGTATTCATACCATCCATGAGCAGTGAGCACCTTTCATTTCCAGTTGTAAAAAAGACTGACAGCAGAGCATCTGTAGTCCTGCTGTGGTGGGAGGCAAACCCTGTGCTCATCCACAGATTTCCACAAAGGCACAGTGCAGCCTGTTCTGATCCATACTGCCAGGAAAGGTCACTATGGTTGCTGCATTTGACTTCTGCCTTTCTCAATATTGAGGGGTGGCAGAAATAAGAGTGCTAGAGGCATTAGAAATGCACCTTGGGAATTCCATGCTGGAATGTTCCAGTGCTGGGGCTCCTGCTGCTGTCCAGAGATTGTGGCCTCATCTTTGGAAGCAGCATCAGGGAGTAGTTGTTGTGTTTCCACACCCTTTATGGTGGCCTTCACCAGGGGTATGGCAGTTTTCCATCCCCTGGGGAGAAGGTAAAGGATGGATCTGACTTCCAAGCTCTTAAGGCTTGAAGATGGTGGGAAGATGCAGTGAAATGTGAATGGTGGGTTGAGGGAGAAGGACTGGTGTGCTGTGATGTACAGCTCCCATTTCCAAAGAGGAGGAGAATCCAGGATCTGTGGCACTACACTATATTAGGCTGGTGAAAGTCAGGCTTTCATGTACCTGGGGCATCCTTTGGTCCACCTTTGTGTGGAGTGAGCCTGAAAATTAAGAGGTTTGCTCTTTCTTGACTTAGTTTTGAACCAACTTGCTGCCCTGCCTTGAGGCATTTTCCTGCCTGGTGCTGGCCACGAGGGGATGGTGTCTGGCACTGTGCAGCTATGGGGCACCAGGCATGGGCTGTCACCTCCACCAGCACTCCAAGGTCACAGGAAGCCATCACAGACTGGATTTTGGGAGCAGCCTGATAACATTAGCTCTGAATTAGTGGGTAAGAAACTGCTTGCTGCAATTCCCCAACACAGAGGTCATGCTGTGGACAAGGACAAGGTACTTGGCGCTCTGGGAGATACTCCCAAGGAGGTGGGTGCAAAGAGAGTGTCCGTAGAATTCACAGGGCTCCTGAGATTTTGTTAGCAGGTTTCTCCTGAGAGGTAAATCAGCTGCCAGGAGGAGAGCAGATAAAGGGCAGCAGTGGAGTTCAGAAAACATGGCACAGTATGTAGAGATCCTTACATGCCTGGCAGTTCACTTCTGATACTGCTTTTTTTATCTAAATATAGGGCTCATCTCGAAGCCTCACATGAGAAGTTGCAGATCTAATCAAGGTCAGAAGAACATTAAAAAAAATTGGAACAGGAAAAGGCCATCAGGACCAATGTTTCTGTTCCTTTTTTCCTCCTGTCTTAGCTCTGGATCTTGGCTCTAATTGCCATTTATTTTTTATTGCTCTCACTATACTTCTCATATAATGTTTATATTAATGGGCAGGGGGAGGGGGGAAGTGAAGAAACACCAGGAAATGGAGTGCAATTGGAGTATGTGAGATGTGGCTTTTGTCTTCTTTATCACTGTTTTCTTGTAGTACTTCCAGCTCAGATATTAATTTATCATTGAGAGTGCTGCAGAAGTGTGGTCCCTTGTATTTTATTGAAGGCTTGATCTAAATTCCAGATGGTCACCATGTGATCAAACCAGCCCTGGGCAAATAGGATATTTCTTTGTGTCTATATTTGATTTCTTTGCCAAATTCATACCTATCTAATCTTCTGCCCATGAGCCTGCATTCATTCATTCATCCTTTAAAGAAGTGTGCAACAGCTCCACCTCCTCATGGGTTAGAGACAATGAGGGTGATTGCAAATATTCCCCATCTAAATGCAGATAAAATGTGATGCTGTTGCAGACAAATAATAGCTTTTCACGTCACACAAACGTCTAGCTAAAGTTTACAACAGACAAATAATTCCTCAAAGAATGAAGGGTTCTCAGAAAATGTGCAGTGGGGGACGTGGGTGTATTGACACGACGCTGCTGCAAGGAAGTGCTTTGATTTTGGGGATGCAAAATGCTCTGAAATATTACTCAGGAAAATCCACAGAGCCCTTCTGCTTGTGGAGTCCCTGCTTTACTGTAGGAGTTTAATAGATGTGAGTGAGAGAATGTCTGTACCGAGCAGGTTCTTTCTTAAAAAGAAAGGCAAATTTCAGATTATAACTAAATATATTTCAGAACACAGAAGTAACAATATAAAAACCTTCTTAATCATGATATGATTAAGGGATTTTTAAAATCTGCCTTGTAGTCACATTTCCATTTCCTGATAAATTCCATACTTTCTTTCAAATCACTTCTCATCATAATAACACGAACTGTAAAAAATCCTTCCATTTCTGCAGTGTGCTAGGGGAAAAAAAAATGGGGGTGGAAAGGAGAGAATTAAGAAGGCTCCAAGTTTTATCATTCTGTTCATAAAGCAGCACAGCAACCATAACTGCAGCACAGAAAAGAAACAGATACTGTAATGTCTGAGGTATTCTGTGCCATAAACTCCCATAATAGAAACAGATGGCAAAAGCGCGTTGGAAGTAGGGGAAGTACTGTACACGCAGCTCTGCCCGAACATATGAAGAGATTCAGGGCTGACACGTAAAGGAAAACGTCTGGAGCCCTGCCAGCGCTACTGTGTGCTGCAGCACTCGGTGTGGGGAGCAGGGAACCTGAGGCTTGGGGCTCTGTGGCAGCACAGCAGCAGCATTTCTCCCCGTGTTTCAGCAGGTGTGGTGGTGTGGCTGGGGCAGCAGACAAGGATGGGATCCCCATTGGTGTCACTGGCAGCTCCCCCAGGGCCCCTGGCGCTGTGGCAGCTTGGGCATGCTGCAGAGAGCTGCGTGCCAGGCAGTGCTCTGGCACCTCTCTCTGCCTCAGCTTTCCCTCCCTGCCTCTGCTAAGCAGAGATCTCAATGTCTAGAGAGAGCCAAGCAAAGTTGTGTGGTGGGTATCAAACATGCAGTGAAAATGGCAAAAGTATTTTATTCATCCCTGGCATCTCGCTGAGGAAACCTCACTCGTTTCATCGGGCATTGTTTCACTGGTCCTGCTATGAGTGAAAGGAAATATAATGTGTGCATTGCACTAGAGGGGGAGCTGAAGGTCAGGAGTGAAATATGGCTTTCTGCTGCACTTGGTCTCAGTCTGAATGTTACCTACATTATCATCAGAGCTCACTGTTATAATGGGGAGACCTTGTCACAGGAGCGAGGTCACCTAGAAACGGGAAGAAAAATTGGGGGGGAAATGCTAAATAAGATAAACTAAAAAGAAGACCAGTAGGGTACCCAAACTTCCTTGTGTATTTTTGAGAGCAGTAAATTATCTGCAAAAGACACATTTTTCCTCCAGTACCTGAAATCCCACTGTTGTCCTGGGCTTGAAGTGCCATTCTCCAAACTTCCTGGAGTGTTGTTATCAGCATCTTTCCACCAGGGAGTCCGGCTTTGGCCTCTGTGCTTTTGTGATGAGTTGGATTTAAAAATTTCAAGGCAGTCACCTTTAAAATACTCATCCAAGAGGGGCATAAATCAGGTTATTTTCATTAGAAAACAGATCCTGGTAAAGTAACTTCTCTATTCTCTGTTCCCTAGGACTGCAGTCAGACCCCTGGGATGGGCACTGTGCTGGAGGAGAGCATGGCTGGGAGAGAGAGCTCTTCTTCAGCGCTATGGGAGAATTTTGCTGCAAAGTTTTTGGAGGTGAGACCTGTCCTCCCTGTGTGTGGCTGAAATATCTGCTTAACTGCAGGGCAGGAGAGATTTTAAACATCAGTGCAAAGAGCTAAGTGTTGTGTGGGTCCACACTGTTTGCATACCCTCCGGCCACCCAATTAACAGCCTAATCTATGTGCAGATCCACTTTCATCTAAAGATGTCAAAGAGCTTTGCAAACATTAATTCATATTAATATGTTGCTAAAAACAAACAAACAAACAAATGGTTCCTTGGTGCTTCCAGGCCTCTGTTCCCCCTGACATGAGTAGAAACCAGCAATCTCCAAGGTGGCGCTGGTCACCTGTTTGATAAGGGGCTAACCAGTGCTGTGTTTTGTTGGCAGCAAAGTTGGGTCTCCCAAGACCATGAGCAGCCACCCTGACTGCAGTTCAGCAGGCACAGAGTCACCTTTGTGTGCCACTGAGGTGGTTTCTCCCTGGTGCTGCTGAAATGATCTGGCCCAGCAGCTGCTGTTACTGACAGATTGCTGTGGCCGTGCAAGGGAGAAACCTCAGGGGTGCAGCAGCCCTGGAGGGTGTGAGCACAGCCAAGCTTGGGGCTGCCACCTCTGGGGCTCAGCCTTGGCTCAGGGGGATGCTGGGCTCTGGGCACAACTGCCCCGCCATGCCTCAGCTGTCTGTCTATCTGTCTGTCTGTCTGCAAATGAGATTAGCTAGCACAGCAAAGCTATTGCAGCAAATATCCAAAATTCAGATCACTAATCACGTGTTGACTCCTCTCTGGTTTGCAACAAATCCTTTGGGGACTCACCAGAATTTAAGATTTAACAGCTAATGTTTAGACAAAAAGATTTTACTTTTCAGTCTACTGGAAGGAAGTGCTGGGAAATAAGCCTAATTTTATCTTTGCCTAAAAAAAAAAGTGCCCAGGCAGCAAACCCACAACCAGGACAAACTTGAGTCTATGTATTTAGTGTGGTGGTTTGTACAACTCTAAACCATTCTGATGGGTTTCATTCTTATGTCAGATGTTGTGGTGTCACTAACAGGTATTTGGAGATGGGAATGTAGCTCTGTTAGCACAGTCCCCAGGAGCTGGCTGAAGGGGATCTTTGTGGATATTTCCTTTGGAATGTATTCAGCCACTGAAATCCAAAGCTAGGTACCAATATGAGCATTAGCTCACATAAAATGCGTTCTTTCATCTCAGTATAGTTGTTGCTCTGACAGTTTAAGCTTCTCAAATACCATATCTCTTTTTAATGAAGAAATTGCACACTCATATACAGAAATGATGTATTTACAGCATAGAGCACCTATTGATACATTTTGTTCATTTTAACTGAGTTTGGAAGACTTCAGAAAGTGAGAAATACGTTTCATTACACAATTACAGTTAATTATTCTAGAAATACAGTTTAAATGCAAGTTATCTTAAATTTATTGGTTATCTGACTGGAAAGATCTAAGCAAAACCTGAAAATCATAAACTCTTCCAGAACATTATATTTTATGCAGTCCAAAATGTGACACATGGGGTCTTTAATAATTCACTGCTTGTTAACATTAAACAACTGTTAACATGCTCAAATAATTAGTTATGCTTGCTTGACATGTTTGCATCTTTAATAATTGATGCATTTATCTTAATTACTAACAGTATTATGGTCGTAATATGCATCTTTTTTCTATCTTAAAATTTTAACAAAAACTGACTTTTTGCCAAAAATGATTATCCTCTAAGTTTTAATTACTCATTGTAATTAAATTGCAAGCTGCAGTATTTTATTAAAAATATCTTTCACAAAAAATATTTAATGGAAAAGAGGTGATTTGTTGTTTATGCATCACACTTAGTAAATATTTCATAAGTTTCATATTACCCTTTCAGAGCAGATATAAAAAACATAACATTCTTAATATAAGAGTCAATTTAAAAGCTGCTATAGTAGTCTTCATTTCTCCTCCAAAAGGTTTGCAGAAGTCAGTGAATAAAGAAAGACAAAAAAAACAAACAAAAAAAGTGGTGGTGATTGCAAATTGGGTGCCCACAGTGACAGGAACCAAGGTTGAAGATGTTGTGCTAGTGAGTATATCACACCTTCACCAGTGGAATTAGTCTGACTTGAAATAGAGCTGAGCATTAAAAGTTTTTTCATTCTTCAGTGTTCTTCTGATTCAACTTTTGCTTGCAGGCTGCTAATAACAATAGTGGCAGTAGTTTGACTGTAATCATTTATTTATTGCAATGCTGATAGAGATGGGGGTGAGCTTTGTGTCAGCCAATTTAAAAAGAACTGTGTTTTCAGGGCCTTCCCATTGCTAAGACAGGCTGGTTTAGATTAAGATGGTTGTTTCTGGTCCTTAAATGTTGTGGAGGCAATTACCACTCCTGTGGAATGACAAAACTTGTTAATGATGTCAAAGAATTCAGTCACATCCGTGTTCTGGTGTGTGGTTGTGTTCCTTCCCAAATGACACATGAAGATGCTTGAAAAGGCGTCAGCGTATTGGCAGGAAAAAGTCCATTTGTGAGACAAAAATGTTGTCCAAAGTTTTAGATTAAACCCCAAAAAGCTGTGTGATGCTGTCTCTCAGGGCTACGTTTAGCGAGTGACTAATGAGAACCCAGCTCGTCTCTGAGGTAGGTGGTTTCTGAGAAGCTAATACTTGAGCTGTGAGCCAAAGTCAGCCCAAACACTGCATTTTTAATGACACTGTGCCTGGGAATGCATCTAGTATAGCATTTTATTTAAGACAAGTCACTAGACCTAAGGGGCAGGAATGTCCCATGTGTCAGACCATGTGGGCAGGGAGATTGTGGCCAGATCCAGAACTGTCTCCTCCAAGCCATCAATGCAGAAGTATTCTTTCAGCAGGATTTACTCCAGATATGACCTTTTGCCAGAAAAGCAGCGTGAGATCGGGGGGAGAAAAATGCTGAACTGAGACGTTGAGCTCTGTGCTCTCTCCTGTCTTTGGGGCTTTCCTGCCTGCACAGAATAAAACCCACACATGTATCCTCAGCTGCCAGCAGAGCCTCTGGTGCTGCAGCTTCTGCAGTAGCATCCACAGTGTGGTGAGAATTGAACCAACTGAGAGAACTGGATGTAGAGCAGGAGCAAGGTGAAGCTGAGTCCCCAGGAATCACTGAGACCAAGCTGCTGGTTTGTGCTTTGCTGGTTGGTGTCTCGCAGGCAGGGCTGTGCTCCCTTAAGCCACAATGTCCAGCGCAGCTGGCACGGCCACTGTGGGCAGGTGGGAATGGCAAAACCGTGGCCAAGGCCACCCTTCCCATGCTGCTTCCACATTCACTGTGTGCTTTTAATCTGTGCTGTCTCTGCTGACAGATTTAGAAGATTCTCACTATTGCAAAGTCCTCATGTCCTTGACATGGTGTTCTTCAAAAAGCGATTTCTAGTCTGATTTTAGAGTTAAATAAGAATTTACACATCACAGATCTATTAATCATTTTTTCCCTTCTGTGGGTGTATCTTCAGATTTCAGTGATTGATTTATGTGGCCAGATGGGTGCATTTGTTTCCTGCTGTCTTTCAGTCCAGCAGAATCCATGCACGCTGTGCAGTACAGTGGGCTTGAACTTTCACTTGAAATGCACTGCTGTACATAAATCCTGAATGCTATTCCTTCTTTGGAACAAATGGGATTCAGATGTGACTCCTTTGGATGTGGCACAAGCTGAGGTTTTTCCTCTCAGTTAGTAAAGAAGCCATTCCTTTCAGCTATAAGAGGAAAACTTGAGTATTGCAGGAGGTCCTGTTCATGTCCCCCAGGTTTCTGCTCCAAAAGCCTTTTCCTTTCTTTGCTGTCACCACAAAATGTGTGGTGGCTCATTAGCTGCTGCCAGGGAAGCTGATTGCAGGCAGAGCAATCTGTGAGGTACACAAGCATTTCTGCTGACATGTGCTAAGGTTGTAAAAAGTATTTGCATATTGTCAGGTCGGTGTTCCCACATCCTGAACTGTGAGGACAGGGACCATGAGGACCTGAGAGGGGTTCTGAGGGAACAGCCAGAACTGGAAGGGAGTGGAACTGATAGTTTGATTCTCAGCAATATTTTATGCAAAGGTACATAATATGAGGCCATGCTGGACTCCAGCAACTGCCTGTAAACCTTGATCCAGGTGATGCCAGGGCTCCTGATGACAATTCCATTTCTGACAGGGGACAGGAAGTCTCAGGAGCATTAAGTTCCCAAAAGCAAGTGGGTGGTAGGAGAGGGAAATCCAAATCAGTGCTCCTACTCAGGGACCAACTTCAGAGAATCCACATGTGAGAGAGGTCTCCCAACAGCACAGGCAGGAGCTCACACTTCATTAGGCCAGGAAGTCTCATTATGACATCCAAAGTCACAAGAAATTAGCTTCAGAAGTTTTCCCACTTGGGAAGTGAGTTATTTTGCATGTAAGGTGTGTGTATTTCTGTATGAAATGGAATTTTTTGCTTCTTCATGCAATTAAAAGATAACCTCTTCTGGTTTATAATTCATGGCCACTTTTCCAGCCCTGGTGGTGCACAGGGAGAGGCCAATGGAGCTGCACTAGTGAGAAGGCTCTGGCCAGGCAGCAGCAGGTGTTTGGGTGGGAGTATCACTGTGACAATATTTTACACTTCCAATGGAAAAAGATGCAGTGCAAAATCAGTGTTTTGAGTGGTTTGTCTTGCTTCTGACATCCATTTCTCTCAAATTTCTCTCTCATGGGATGATAATTTCTATTTTAATCAATTTTTAAGCCTCAGCATTGACTGACACCCTTACCCAGAATTGCTAAAACACAAGGAAGGCTGTCCTGGGTGCTGCTGCCAAAGCAGGGATCCCATTTGCAGAGTGCCTTACTGCAGCACCCAGTTCAGAGCAGGAACTTTCTGATGAAACCAAGCAGGAGAGCTGTGAGGTAACTTTTGCTGCTGGGACTGCTCAGCCCTGCTGAGCTGGCACCTTTGGCAATTCATTTCTTTTTTGTTTTCTTTTTTAAAATCTGAATATTGAGAGAGTTTGTCTACAGCTGTAACAAACCCAATTATATGTTTTATTCCAAACCCTTGTGACTGGCTTCCCATGACCTGCAGGAGCTGGCAGGGGACACTGCTTTCCCCAGCCACCCTTGCTGCTCCCTGCTGGAAAAGGTTTGGCCAAAACTTGGGTTAATTCCTGCATCATTCCCTGATGCTGGTGAAGGAGGGAATGAGCTCCTTAGGAGTTCCATGCAGACATTAAAAGTGTGAGTGCAGAGAGCAGAGCGTGGCCAATGGCTGGAACAATGGCAAGCACTGATGTGCAGAGAGGTGAATTTCCAGGAGGGGACTTTGAGAAAATACTGCCCACAGAAATACAGATGCTTCCCTGTGACCTCTGTGATTTGCAAAATATAATGTGAGTTTTATTGTATTTTCAATGTGAACATGTTCATGTTTATGACCCAGAATTTTCAGGTGTGAGCTAAATTCTTTCTGGCTCACTCAGGGTTTTGACATTTGTAAGTCTTTGCTCACTCTAGGAGTAATTTTAATGGCTTGTATTAATTCAAGGTATCCCTTTATGAACTTAAAATTTTAAAAAAAACCACTACCTTTTAATGACATTTCCATTTCTTCAGAATTATTATTTAAAATCCTAAATTAACATTCTGCTCTTCGATTCTGACAGAGCCATTATATTTTATACTACAAGAGTTTAGGTAATTTTAAATTATTAAACCCCATTGGCTGGATGAAGTAAGCATCTTTAAGCAAGTTTTGTACTTCAGGCTCATTCCAATCAACTATGACTGCAAACTTAATTTGATTTTTTTTTGCCTATGTTACTTTTTATCCTTATATGTGACTGAGTATTATGAGTTTCACTTTCTGACCCAAGAAATTAAACAGCAGCTGAACACAGTAACAGCATTGTGGGGAGCAACCTGTACTGGGCAACACAGCTCTTCAAACTGAAGGCAGAGAAAAATCACAGAAAGAACAGTAAGTCTTTTTTTCTGAAAGAGAAATTCGAAAGTTCATGATATAAACTTTTCCTATATAGGAAACTAATTTCTTCCAGCAACAATATGTATTTACTTTGCATGTAAAATAATTTTATTTTCATTTTCAAAGACATTTGTTCCTTTCAGGTGTCACCTGGCATGACTTAGGTAACATTCTGATTTCTTCAGGAATTAAGGATGATCATTTCTTCAGACATTTAAGCAGGGAAACAATTTCAAAGCCACTTATCTTGCAGGGTGACATCTAGTAGGTAGGAAGGGCTTTGTATAGGTGGGGTCTAACAGTCCTAATTGGCTGCAAAGGGGCGCAGTGGGGATTAAAATCATGTATGCAAAATGGGGCAGAATATAATGGGAAGTATGGACACTTTTCTCTTGAAACTGAAATTACACTTCAAGGGCAGTATGGATATCTGCAATAAGCATCATTTTAAGGCCCTTCAGCTGCTGTGACTTCAGGTGAAATTTGCTGCCAGCCATATAGATCTGCTTTAATTATTTTTTGAATCTGCAAACTCTGATCATTTGCATGCATTGCTAATACACTCATCTCTGAAACCTGAGCTGTGCAGTTTGGGCTTTACAGATTTATCAAGTGAAACAATTCAGCTAATATCACATTAATTTAATTAACTTTAATTTTAAATGACTTGCTGGAGCACCTAACAAATGTAACATCTCCAAGACATTTTAGCAGATAGCTGTGGCTTTGTAGTATGCTCTTGTCTTCATAGTGAGAAAACACCTTGTTAGCATGAAAGGCTCCTCACTACTTTAGAAGAGAATATTTTGTTTATACTCCAACGTTTGCCTTGATTGCCTGGCTGTCATTTCAGAGGCGAAAGAAAACAGCAGAAGTGCAGATTGGTTGGGGGCTGATATAATTTAACATCTGCACTGTTGTGCAAGGATCTCTTTCAATTCCAAGTGGTATTTATGATTTATTGTCAGTTTGGGGTATCCCCAGGGAGCTGCCTGGGAGTGTGAGGGCATTCCCAGCTCCTGGGCTGCAGTGGCTTCAAGAGAGCTGGACCTGCATTCCTGCTGGAAAAAGCACCAGGCTGTACACAAGGCTGATTCCAGAAAGGAGGGAAAATTATTCTAGGAGGGTACTTATTCTTCCATAGTTTTGTTGGGTTTTTTTTTTTTTTGTTTTTTTTTTTTGTTTTTTTTTTTTTTTAAAGATAAAAATAGTCCAAGGAAAATTCAAACTAACTAAAATCAGTCATCAGGTCTCCAGCTGTCTCATTGTTGATTCAAAGTTTAATGTCAACTGCTAAATATAGAGCAAAATATTTTTATATTTATGTGAACGTATATATCTAAAATATATCACGTGGCTAAGGAGGCCTTTGTCCTGTCTGACAGCAAGGTAGGTATGCTAAATATATTCAGAAATATATATATAGTCCATTCCAAACATTCAGTTTGCAGTTGCAAACTGGAAAAAATACCAGAGATAAGGCCATAATCCATGTGTGGACACAGTCAGGAAGATAAAGGCAGGAAGCTTGTACAGGAAAAGCAGTTTATTCACATTCACTTTTCATCATACATATACATTAAATATTAATAACACCGTATGAATATTCATCTCTGTTTAATATTCATTTATACACAGAAGTTTACAGCAGATCCCTTTAACTTTTGGTGCCAAAACCAGTGTTCAAAGGGTTGTGCTGCCATTGTTCCTGCAAAACGTTTACATTTATCTGCTGTAAAAGAGCCTGAATGGCACCGAAGAGTGTCGTGTTTAGTTTTAAAATGCCACAAATAACAGATTTATAGATTTTTCTAAATACATTATTTTACCTTGACAGCATTAATCATTCATGCTTCCTTCTTTCATTTTTCTACCTGCAATGGATTATTGAAACAGAAAATAACAACGGGAAAGGCTACAAGCAGTATCAAAATGTCAAGTTTGTACTTACAGTTGTATGTGCGTAGACAGGGTCAAGAGCCTCAATTATTTGTATATGTACACAGTGGTACTACATGAAAGGTTATGTCACCTGCAGCTATTTTCTTGCAGATTTAAATAGGACTGATATTCAGCTCCACAGTCAGCCACTGACATGGAACATAGAATTGTAAAATACTATGAACTCTTATGTCAGGACCTAAAATATGAACTGGGTGATTGCAAGGTGTAGCTGTGGGCAATCCTATGCATTGCAGTGTAAGTCCTTTAAATTACTTTGTGTTATCCCTGACCTGTTCTTTTCATTTAAGCATAAGCCAGACCAACATGGAAGTACTTTCCAGGGAGAAGAAAAACCCTTGATATTGCTCATTTTTCCAGGAGCATTTGCTTGGGTTTTGAGAGGTTTTGTTGTTTTCTTTTTTTTTGTTTTCTTCTTTTTTTTTTTTTTTTTTTGGTTCTTTGCTTATTTTAGTTTTGTCTCTTGATTCTTTTATGCTTTATATTTTCATGAATCCACGTGTGAAAATTTTATATTAAAAAGATTTTTTTGCATATTATTTTTAAAAGTTAATTTCTGTAACCCAGGTATAATAATTTTAAGAATTTCAAGATCATGGCTTGCATGTTAATGAAATGCAAGTCTTATATCAAAACTGGCAGCAGCATTATTTGGAGTGGGATGTGTGGTGGAGCTAATCAGGATATTTTCACGGTGGAGGGAGGAGGAGAGAAGCTAATCAGTAGATTTTTTGCTAGTGATTTAATTATCTAATATATAGTTTAAAAAAAATAGAATAAAACAATGGCATGGAGTTTTCTTGACCAAGCTCCTTGTGGGTAACAGTCACTCTCTTGAAAGGTCAGCATGAGACCTCTAACTCAGAAAGTCTTATTTTTTGAAGAAGATTGATATAAAAGTGCTTTTTATCTTTAAAGCAATCTACTAAACCAGCAGTAATAATCATAAATCAATAGACTTGTCCATCACTGATGTATGACAGCATGACATACATGACATGTATGACATTACAGTTAAAATTGTAAATTCAGCTTGGCATTGACATTTGTGAATTCTTGAGGGCGACTTACTACTTCCATATTTTTAGTCCTAGAAAAAATAAAGCTTTACTGAAGGCCTATCTGTACAATATTTATGTACTGTTAAGCTTGCTTTGGTTTAAATTATTTATAGATATTGATATAATTAGCACTGGGAAGTAACTATCTTAACAGACAAAAACATTTCATAGAATAAATAAGAAAATTATTAGATATTAACATCAACCTCTCTATCTCTATTCAGGTAACACAAACCAGATACATAGGCTGAATTAATGGAATTGTTATTGCAGATTTATTTTGAGATATACCATACACTCCGTAATTGTGATAATTCATCTTTCCAGTTTTTACATTTCTGACAATAGAAAATTCTGTTCATTTTTGGTTTTTATCAGATCTTAAAATAGAGATTTCACTGTCTCAAAGTACATTAGAAGTAAATTAAGTCATTAAGTATTGCTGAATGAATGTGATTTTTAGAACTTACTACAAAATTCTGTTATACATCCAAAAGTTTGATACTTTCTTTCTGGGAGGATGAAATTGGTCATTATTTCCTTTGTAGCAATGGCATTGCCATTAAGTAATACACTGTCCTCTGTGTAGTTTTTGTTTTCACCATTTTAGACTTTTTTTCTCCCCTGTTACTTAATCTCTAAAGTTATCTCATTCAATTATAAGAGATAATTGATTTTAATAAGTGCTAATTGTTGTGCAAAAATTCTTCATATGCATACACATCCTTATATCCACACACAGAAGCATTCATAGTATCAATTCCAGGGAAATTACTTTGAGCTGCTTAACTGAAATATGAAAATCCTGTGGACTCCTGCTTACCAGTATAGCAGGGAAAAGAACATGTATAAGTCAGGATCAGTAGTGTACAGGTGGCACCTTTAAGCTTCAGGACCATAATTGGATCAGTCTGATGAGGGAAATAGCAAGGAAGGAGAAGAGATGCTCAGAGGGAGCAGTGGGTGCTCCTAGGTTGTGTTCCCAAGGGAGATGCCTTCAGAAGGGAGGTGCCTCTGGCAAAACTGAATTCCAGGGAAGGGTTTGCATTTGGTGCACCAGAGCAAGCCACCTTCTCATGCGAAATTTGGCTCCACACTGGCTATCTGGGGAAAGATTATTGTGGTGGGGTTTTTTTTTTGTATTTTTGTGGGGTTTTTGAGTTTTTTTTCCCCCATGCTTTCTTTCCTTTTCCTCCCCGTTTTCTGCCAGAGCAGGTTTCATGAGTCATGTTAAAAATATTTTAATACCAGGGCACTATTGATTGACCATGAAGAAACCTCCTCATGATAGGCAGTACACTCCAAGTAATAATGTAAGTGAATAATGTTTTACAGTCACTTTGCATCAGTCTCTTCTTCCAGGTCCAATCCATCTGTATCCAGTTAGAAAAGACTCCTCCAAGGCAAGTTATTCATGGGTTCTTCCCAATTCCCCTCTTTAGATCCTGTAAACAAATCCAATCTCTGGCTGTTTAACATTTTTATTACATAAATTCTAACATGCAGCAGAACATTACTGGGTACTGCTAATAATGGTGTGCATTTTAGATGTATTCTCTTTTTGTCACAAAACCCCTTAAACCATATTCTAATAACTGTGTATAAGATATAATTGGAAAGGAGCATCGCATTCAACCACCAAAAGAAATATCTCTGTAGTGCTTTTTGTTGTTTCTGTTTTCATCTAAAGTAACCACCAGACATTTCAGTTCCTTCAAGGAAAAACAACCCATGTCTCCTGTGATAACCCAAATGTGCAGACATGCTGATAAATAAGATACATTTACAGTTCTTTTATTACTGTATTCTATGACAAGATCAAATAAGCAGTATTTTGTGGAATATTACAACTTGCAACAAAGCTAAACTACTGTCCAAAGCTGCTGAAAAATTCCAGTATAAATACACTTTACTTTCAGCTGGCTCATGGGTGATTAGGGTATCCCAACACTTTGACAATTTTTATATAATACTATGAAGGATTTTGTGATTTCCCTTCATCTTACTGCTGCTGCCAGCTCAATACATCTTTTTCTAGTAAAAATTATACAAATCTGTGGGTTTTTTTCTTTCCTCATACGCCATAAATCCTCAAGATAGTTTCATATATGTTAACTGCAGTCTTTCTTCCCCTCCCTGAGGTTCAAGCAGCAAAACCTCTGATATATTGCACAGAAGAGGAGCAGAACATAAGGAAACATCACTTTGGTGAGATTTGAGGAATTTCTATTTATAAATATCTACCTTTATTTCTTTCACATAAACAATAGTGAAAGACCAGGAAAAGGTTGGGTCATCAACTGGCATCTGTTTCTCTGCATGAGATGTCCCAATAGAATAATATTTACTGAGCAAACATGAGTTACATGATGGACCATAATGTGGAGTTTTCAAATTGTCTTGGCAGCTGTTCACCTGTTGAATAGCTCTGTGACTTTTTGAGGAATTATTTGCTTGATCCTGTCAAGGCAAAAGAAAGAATTTTGATATATACAAAAAGCCATCTATGCTTTTCTCTTCAATAATCTCCCTTCACAATATACTCATTTATGAAGCCTGACTTTACTGATGAGAAGGGACAGGCAGATCTTTGGCCTTAAGAGTTTGTCTCTGCCTTTGTTTTTGAGGACTTTTCTTTGGGTTAGATCTCTGGTTTTCCCTGCTTTGCTTATCCTGCAGACATTCCCCTTGCTCCCTGGGCCTCCTGGCTGCTGTCAGTCTGTCCCTTCCTCTGTTGGAGGAAGGTTTTTCTCACAGCACCCAGCCCTGTGTGCTCTCTCCATCCCTTCCCATGGATCCACCCAGGCTGGGGTCCCTGCCTGGCCCCTTCAGATATTGGGAAAGAAAATCAAAATACAATTTAAATGCTTTAAAACTAGAAATCCCACCAAAACTCATTTCCCTGGTGTTTTCTTTTGCTCTGCTCCTTTTTAATTTTGCCACCTGCAGTGTAAATTTTTATGAGAGAAGGCTAGCAAAAGAGGGTAGTACATTTTATTTAGTGTTCCACTGCCTGCCGTTTCCCCTGGTTTTCTATTATACATAGGGGTTTACTCTCATTTAAAAATTCTATTTACTGTCCACTTATGCTTCCTTTCTCTCTGAATTTAATTTTTCAGTGCTTTGATTATTTGAAAAATAAAATTTCCTTTGTGTGGGTCAGGGTTCTTTTTTGGCATAAAGAGAAGTTCGTTGTAGTCTATCCCACAAAGAAGTTTTTGCATGCAAGGAATAGTTACTATGTTTTGAAAAGCAAACAAATACATGAAAAATGCCCCCCAGTTAAGAGTGCAACCCCTCAATTAGGCTGTCTATTCTGGGTTTGAGTACTAGCTCTGTTATCAACTCAACTCCCACAACTTGGGAAGGCATTCAGAATATATTTTACTCTTTTGTTCCTAAATAATTTAATCCAGATTAAATCTAGACTAAATGCCAAAGATGGAAGCAAATTTCTCACTGGACAGAGATTTGCACTTTGAATCCATAGCTCAAAGCTGCTCTGTGTGAAGTCCTCAGAGATTATAGTGAGAGTCCCAAAAGCTTAAAGATGTCATTGTGCAGGACTCTGAGACTGAGAATCTGCAAAGAACTTTTTGAAATGCACCAAAAAGCTTTTCTTCTGCCCCTAAATCGTGTGTCGGTCCAAACTGGCTCTTAAGTTAGGTAGGCACATCTGTTGACTTAAAACGTGCAATCTGCATGTGGAACAGACTTAAAAAAATTATATTTCTAATTTTGACAAATAGTTATGTTTTGTTCTCTCTGCCATGAGCTAGGGCACACTATCGTTCTTTGTTTCTAGCAAGTAACTGAAGTATTATTAAGATTTTTCTTTCCATTTCTTAGAACTCCCCAGGGTCTATAGTTTTCTTTGCAGAAACAGTTGCCATTAAATATGCTGTATGTCAATGCAGCAGTGAGGTGGTTAATTTTGACTGAATATTATGCTATATAACCACTTGGCATTTAACTTGAAAAATGACTTTCTGCTTCACCTGTCAGCAGCCCAGTTCTCATCAAATAAGTGAGTGAGAAAAATTTTTAAATTTCAATTTCCTGATGCTATTAGACACTACTTCTTCCATACTTAAACAGTTTAGCAGTGCATGTACATGTTTTGGTATTCATGCCATGCATCACACTACATGCTATTACAATAGCTTTTTTGTTTAAAGGGTAAAGAGATGCATGGATCTTTATCTTGGGGTTAGGAAAATGTATTGCAGGAACATGGCCAATCAGGTTTCTGAATAACTTTGTAACATAGTACCATAACCCTGGTGCAGTGCAAGGAATTTAAAATACGAGGTGCCTACGAGTCCACAGAGAGAAAGGATTCTAGATGGAGACACCAGCACAGCAATCCTGCCCTGCACCTCCTCAGAAACCATTATCTCATGGAGTGTTCATCTGCTTTATCCTTTCAGCTGCCACACACACAATTCTGATAAATCATGAAAAATATTTTTTTTTCAATTTTGGTATATTTGAGAGATTAAACCATTATATTTTAACATTAGTGGTAGGTTTCCTTTGTTTCCATTTCAAATACATCAGTTTTCACTGATGGCTAATGCATCCCCAAACAGAAAGTACACTGCATTGAGAGAGGGAAGGCATTGAGAGAAGGAATCAAATTAGATTTCCCCATTTCATTTTTATTTCTTATGCTTCTTCACACAGTTTTCACTTTACCACTACCAAGGTTGGAGACGTTTTACTCACGTGGCAAAATGCATCATCTCTGTTGTATTTCCCTTTAATTTTCACATTAGTTTTTATAAAATGCATACATCTATAAAGTAACAAACATAAAACATAATTTGAATAAACATGAACAGGTATCTGTAAAATAATATTTTTTTTATTAATTTAGTTAATCTTGACAATTGAGCCAGTCCAGTGGGTTACAGAACAGGATGGACAATTCAGTTCAGCAGCATTTACTGTCTGAAAAATAGAAATATACAAGACAGGTGGTATTTAGGGACCCAGGGGTAAAAAATACACTCTGGTGTTTTAAGGAATTCTTACAGTAAAAAAAAATAAATAATGTACTACTTTTTAAGAAGTACCAAGTTATGGTAGAATATGGAATAATCTGTCTAGTGTTTTCATTTTATTTTAGTGTAACTTTGATAAAATAAAGGAAGATTCATCAGCATGAACATAAAGCCCAGTCATGAATGAGGCCCAGCATCAAAAGAGCTGCAGAACTGCCAGGTGTTTTTTAAGTGCCTCTATTCCTGGTAATGCTCTTCAGGGGATGTACTCTTTCCAAAAATGTGTGTTTTCCCAGCTTGCACTGATCTCCTGAAGCTGTGGAGGAGAGCAGCCCCAGCACGTGACTGTGCTGGGAACACCACAGGGATCTCCTGCCTTGGTGCATGTTTGTAGGCACAAAACCACATCCAGGAGAAAGCACAGTGTCCTGAACATCTGATATAAATTTGTGAGAAGGTAAGGTTGTGTGAGAATATTAAATATACCTTGTACCATGTGGAAATAAGTATGGTGGTTTAGTGACAGTGACAATAGGAACACCATGCCTTTAGGGTTGATTACAGTTATGCTTTCAAATTTACAGGAATTATTATTTAATGAAACAGCAGTAGACACTTCTAACCTGTGGGTAAATTAGTATACTGCTTGCAACTGAATGTTGGCTTTATTCATTGCCCTGGATTTACCCTATGGTCATTGGGCAGGCTTTGCCCTTCTCCTCCATCCCTGGCAGCAGGGGTGGAGTACAAGATGTCCCCTGTCTAGGGAGCTGGTTTTTCCCCACAGAAATGTCTGCTCTGCCTTCCTAGGCTGAGAAATGTGGAAAATCGTCAGTATCAGTATGTGTGGCATTCTTTGTGTGAAGAAGAAATGAGATTTTTTTTTTTCTATGTATAGATATACACACATTTAGGATTATGTTCTATAGGGTCTGCACATGAGCACAGTAGGGTTCTTGCAGCACTCCACATCCCATGGGCAGTTAGTTCTGCTGCTGTCTGTGATCAAGTATCATATCCTTGTGGTGGTTTGTGCTCCTAAATCCTCAAGGGAAGAGTACAATCTCTACAAACAGCCCCTTCAGAAGATTATCTGCATTAAATCAGTGAGTGGGTTGAAAATTGCATCTTCCAGTGTCAGCTGGATGCTCCAAGGCTGACAGAAGTGCTGAGATTGTGAGGCCACAGATGGTGGCTTGTGGGGTCTCTGTTCAGCCCCTGCACAGGTGAGGGGCTGTGACAGCTGCACCTTGCTCCTTTCCCAGGAGCTTATAGGAGTCCATTTGGAAGGGACCAAACAGGGGAGATCAGAAGTAACAAGGAGAGATGTGTTGGTTGTCTTCAACTCAGTCCCAGGGACTGGTACAGCCAGAACAGTGAGAGCAAAACCTTCAGGCAGCAAGGTGCAAAAAATCACTGAGCAATCCCAGGTGGGATCTCTGGCCCCAGAAAATGTCAGTGTGGTGTTGCACCCACGCCAAGCAGCCCTTCTGGGAGGTGGCTTCATTAGCACTGGCTTTGCACTGCTCAAGGCACACACACAGACACTTTCCGTCCTTCCCAGGGGCTGTGGGGCTCACCAGAATGATGTTCCATGTGGCAGCCTGTCCTGCAGAGGCCTGTGGAGGGATGATAATGGCTGTAAGACTTGTCAAAGTCTAATTAGTTACTCACAGAAGAGAGATTTCAATTTTTTTGGCCCAATCTTTTTGTTTGGAAGGATCCCAAACCCCTGTTTCCTGGGAGCTTGCCTTCGCTGCTAAATCCGCAAAGGCCTGCTCCATGGGATGACAGATTTTATTTGTCATCTTTTTTCAATAATATTCTGCTTTACAGTGGGATTTTTTTTTCAAGGTTAGGTAAATGATAATTAGAGTTGGGTGTGTTCTAACCCAATGGGTTGTAGGGGATGTTTCCTCACTGGCCTCCTTTCTGGCAGCACCAAGGGGATGAGTTCATACATCACTGCAGAAAGCTTACAAGTCCCCTCAAAGCATTATGAAAATTGCTGTGCACAGCTATTTTGTTTCTGAAAGACAAATTCTGTGCAAAAGGTGAGAGACAACAGGTGAACTGACGTGGTGCTGCTGTGGCAGCACTGGTTTGTGCATCAGCTCCTGAACACTTGGTGAGAGCATCAGGCAAGGGTCAGCCTGCCCTGTGTCCTCCTGCCCTCCAGCCATAGACAAAGAAATTCACACACAGAAATGCACAAACACTCCCTCAGTGCAAAATCCCAGGCAGTTGAGGCTGGTATTCAGATCCATCAGTCCCACCTGCTCATGTTCCTTGCAGCCACAAGAGCAATTTCCACCCCAGCTCCTGCTGATGGCTGAAGCCCCAGGGGCTCACTGGGTGATGAGACCCCACACCTGCTGTGTGAGGGGTCAGCTCCTCTGGGTGCCTGGGGCAATGCCCTGAAGGGTTCAGGGTCAAAGTCTAGCTGGTCTGGCTTCACAAACTTTCAGCTGGAAGGAAAAATGGTTACAAGTGCTCTGATTCCCTCTCAGTGCAGTAACGCAGGAAGACCGTATCTCCTAATTCTGTAGTCATCTGTTAGCATCTCATCCTCCACAAATTTCTTTAATCACTGGAGGGTATTTGCAAATATTTAAAAATGCTTTCTCTTCCTTCAGGAATTTTTATATTGGGTTTTATAGAAGGTTTATAATAGAGCAAATAACAGTTTGGATGAAATTCTGGGAATTCTTCTGTAGTGTGCTTCTGCATGATAATCATTATGAGATTGCTTCCCCACTGCTTGCTTAATGCAGCTGTCCAAGTTTTGTATTTACTGGGAATCCAATTTGTTTTAAGAAATTAACAAAACAAATACTTAAGTACTGTGCTGAACCTATCGTAAAGTTTTTATTCATTTTGGTGAGAAGGAAAAAAGCATTATAGTGCTTATGGAACAGCATTTGAGGCCACATTTATGAAATTGAATCCCTACCAAAATAATTTGCTCATGTTAATACAGATGTCATATGGCATTGAAACAATTATTCTGTTGGTTTTGTCTCCAAATTGTGTTGAACTTTGCTGTGGCAGTGGGCAAATATCTGCTCAGAGAGGCAGGCTGGGTGCTTAGCTAAAGCAGCAATGCCCTGATCTGCAGAGATGCTGATGGGACTGTGTGGTGCTCAGATCCAGTGACAATATTTATGGTCCTCAGAGGCAGCAGTGCCCTGGCACTCACAGGCAGGGCTGCCAAGTCCCCCTGTCCCTTCTGTAGCCCAGCACATGAGGGGATTTCTGTGCTCTTCAGGGCAGGCACTGTTACTCCCTGCCATCTTGGTCACTGTGGTGTTGCAGACATCTTTTATGGAAAATCCTTTCTTTAGGATTGTTCCTCCTGAGAAGCTGAGAGGCCTCAGGAGCAAATGTAAACAATGGTTATCTGCTGCTGTGGAATGCAACAGGTGCATCTGTGATTGGTCTCATGTGCTTGTTTCTAATTAATGGCCAATCACAGTCAGCTGGCTTGGACTCTCTGTCCGAGACACAAGTTTTTATAATTCTTCTTTTTCTATTCTTAGCTAGCCTTCTGATGAAATCCTTTCTTCTATTCTTTTAGTATAGTTTTAATATAATATATATCATAATAAATCAAGACTTCCGAAACATGGAGTCAAATCCTCATCTCTTCCCTCAGCCTGAAATCCCTGTGAACACCGTCCCACTGTGGCATCACTTTGTCCTTTGCTTAAAAGTGGAAAAAAACCCAGGTCTTTCTGGTGACAGGAGCACTGTGCATCCCATCCTGGCCTTTCCAGCTCCTTTCTCTCCCAGTGTGGCCTCTGGAGAAATTCCTGCAGCCCATGGTGACTCTAACTGTGCAGCGGGTCCTGGTGCCTTGCTGTGCTGGCAGTCATTGCCGTCCCCCTGCCAGCCCCAGGCCCTGCTGCACCAGGCCCTGGCTCTGCTCTCTGCCTCCCTCCTCTCAAAATTGTGCAGATTTGGGTCTCTTGGCTCATGTGCACTTGTAGATCAGTTTCTCCCCACAATAGACTGTCTTCTGCTACCAAATTCTGGGCTCTCTCAGCTGGATAACCGTAATGGGGAGTGACTCCTGTTTTTTCCCAGGTATCTGCTGGCATTTTTAAAACCAGTATATGTAATTCTGCTCTTAACAGTGTGGGTAAAGAGTATCTGAAAAGATCCTTGGTTGTTATTATTGTTTCTTTTTTAAGGAGAAAATACTTGCATATTGCAAAAAATCAGAGATGAAAGGTAATACCTCATACCAACTTTTTTTAGGGTAGAAAGAAGTTCTTGGATCTTGGTCCCAACTCATACCCAGTAGGTTACATTTTTTTCTGGAACATGGTTTTTATCTCACTTTTAAAGATTTTTTTTTCTAAAAAACCTACATCCTAATTTCTAGATCTCACCTAGTTCATGTTCTAAAACTTTGTATACTTGCTTCCTGTGGATATCTCTGTGCCTGATCCAGTAACCAGACCCATACATTGGATTTTGTTTTTGCTTTTTCATGATGAACAATGAGCTGTGATGCAGCAATGAGCTGCAGGCCCTCCAGAAGAAGCCTTTAATTCTGCCCAAATATCTCTCAGATAGTAGGAAGTCTGTGGCTTCAGAATATGACCCCTGTGCCAGGGGAATTAGCAGGGCTTGTCCCTGGAGCCCTTATCACACCCCACAGTCAGTGCAGGCACAGGGGGGGCTGTGGCAGGGCAGTGTTGGGCACTGCTTGTTTACCTCTGTGCTGGTGACAGGTGACATTTTCTTATGGCAAAGAACAGGGCCAAAGGAAGGATGAGCAACTGTTTATGTGGCTTTGCCTTTTGGGGAGGGAGGGAATTTGGAGGGCTTTTTTCCTACTACAGAGGGCCGAGGAGCATCTCCTGGGCTGAGCCACTCCCTGGGCCTCCCCAGAAATGGAGAAAGGGTCTCCTTCTGGCAGGAGGGGTTTTGTTTGTTAGTTTGGGGTTTTTTTGTTTGTTTTTTTTTTCCTTTTTTCCCCTCAGTGATGCAAATGACATTAAGCTTTCCAGCTGCTTGTTCTTTAACATCTAGAAAAACTTCACTGGGCAGTGAAGGGGAGAAAAAAGGTGTTCTGGCAATGAGATGTCTCACTGGTTTCTGAAACCAGGACTTTTAAACCTTTCTCCATCTGGTGAGTCCTGAATCAGAATAGGCAGATTTCAGATCATTTTGCTGCCGTCCATTAACGACTCAGACTGAAGCAGCAAAACACACTTTGGTTTAAAACTAATCCACAGTGCAACTCTCTGCAAACTGATTTGAGTCATGCATCTGTAACATTGCTGGGTCCACAAATACCTGTGATTTCAGGATCTAATCTGTTTGCAGGTTAATTTATCCCAAATTGCTTTCCCAGCTATATCAGCACTGCCAGTTTGCTCTCTCTCCTTGGAAGAACGTGCAGCACAAAAGTTTCCTGCCTGTGATGCTGGCAGGGATGTGATCCCACCCTCCACAGGGCTGCCTAATAACTCTCTTGCTATGTTGTGTGGTGGATACTAACAGCAGGAAGCATTATTTTAGAAGATTTAAATTAGCAGATTTTATTTACCACACCAGTATTCTCACGAGGCATCTCACTTCTATCTAAAAGGGTTTTAAATTATCAGCTTTTATTTATCACAATGGTATGTTCCTGATTTATCACACTTCCCTCTTCCCTGTGTCTTATTTACTCAGACCAATATGGCATAAAAATAGCTGGTTAATATAGAGAACTCAGAAACACCATGTGAATTTTCTGAAAGCAGGGAGGAATTGCAGACAGTTGAAAATATTACAGAAACATTAAGTGATGCAACTTTTGAGTGTAATTTTGACTGTATTGAAAGCAATGAGGGCAAGAGGACCTAATTTAACAGCTTTGCCAGTGCTTACAAAAACAGGGTTTGAATTGAAGTCTAAAATTTAAGGCTACTGAACTGTCTTTAAGACTGTAAGTTAAAACTATACCAGTTGCAAGACAAACTGATAGGAGCTTTTGGGCTTTGTGTCATTCTGGAGACTGATGTCTAATTTCAGATGTCATTTCAGTTAGATCCCTGTGTAAAAGAAACATTTAAGAGCATCTCATTTTACATTTTTCATCTCTGGAACTGCTTGGCTTTTTTCCTACTTACAGAAACATCAAAAGGAATTCAGGCTCACTTGGTCATAGTCTGGACATCAGGTTTTTATAGGAACAAAGAAAGATGTGATGTGCCCTTCACACATGCTCATATTAAAAATTTATTAGGGAAGTTTCAACATCTTTCAATTATTAGGCAGATTTTAAGGCTCTTGTAAGTGGTGCAATAGTAGCAAATGCCAGCTGATATTTTACAGAAATATTCCAAATAAAAATACCATTTGATTGCAAGGGGGAGCAGAACCTCCAGGAACATATCTTCATTTTTGGTAGTTTAGTCCACAGTAACAAAAACCACATTGTACCAATCAGATATTTAATGAGCCTCTAACTCCATTTCTACCTTATCCCAAAGGTATAGCAAATAGTGCTGCTTTTTTAAAATATCAAGAAAACATCATTTGCTCTAAAATGTCCCTAAAAGCAGGTCTAAATTGCCAATAAAGGCTAGGTAATTGTATCAGCATGGATCAGAAAGCATTTCTCAGAACTGATGAAATAGTTTGCGGTATTGCAGAACCTGAATGATGCTCTCTGTACATTACACTGGAAATATCAAAGACTGGTCTCAGTTTAATTTGCTCACTACTGTGTATTTTGGATTTTCAGGAAATATTTCTCGCTAATGTCATTCTGTTTTGCTTCAAATGTAATTTGTTTGGGGAAAGTCAGGCGATTTCTGCAATCAAGGGTTCACTTGGAAGAACTTTTTGTTTGGTTTTCGATTATGGAACACTATTGTTCCAAGAAAATGGCATGGTTTAAAATTTTCAAACCCTGTATTCTTTATTGTATTCCAGATTTTAGACATTTCAGATTTGAAAAATAATAATTTGCAAGATTGTTGCCCAGCTTATCAGCTCTTTCTCAGTAGTTATACAATCATTTGACAACCAAACACACATACAGTATAAATATTTAAGAAAAAGTAAATTCCATTAAGCTGCAGTGTGATAGATGCAGTAGTAGGTACTTATCTTTGAAATATTAAACTCTAGACATTTATATCTGTACAAAAAAGAGTTTCCTGCCATTTGATGAGAATTATGTGCCTGGCACTAATAAAATATTAAACTCCAATTTAAAAGATAAGTATCTTACCCACTTTTTTCATAATAAAACATTTTACAGTGCATATGAGAGCTAATATGCATCAGAATTTCCATACAATACTGTATTTACAAACTTTTATGAAAGTTTTGTGTCTGCATTTATTAGTTGCTGTCTCTATTTAAGCACTTATTATTTCATATAATGACATTGTGTGCTTCAATAATGCATGATAGAAGGTATACAAACAGGCTTTATTTTTTGCAGTGGAGTTTTCTTTTGTTACAGGCGACTGCTGCTAGTTAATTAAATGTAGATAGCCCCTGAAAATTGCATTATCCTTTTCTGTCCCTATTATATAAATTAATGTCAAATTGATGCAATGTTTCATGTTTAAAATAATAGATACATGTGTTAAAAATTATAGCCTGCAGTTTTCCTGTTTGACAATGCATTATTTTCAATTGGAAATGTCAGTTTCTAACCTTCTGTCCAGAATACTTTGCAAAGGGCAGTAAGCATTGAGTGTTAGTTATCAAATATAGTGTTTTTAGAAACTTCAACAAGAGGAAAAGATACAGTATGGGGACTTTCTGTTTTGAAAATAATCTAATAAAATTAAATGTTCAACAGATGGTTATCAAGAAAAGGAGAAGTTCCTTTGAATGAAGAAAAGTCACCTTTTCTGGCAGATGGGTTTCAGTGTCACCTGCTCCATTTTCAGCAAGTGGGTCATTTGCCTTTTCTTTCCCAGCTCTTTATATAAAAAGGTGAGAATTAAATTCTATTTTTTTTTTCTTTTAAATCTCAGGTATCATCCCATGAAGTCACCTAAAAGCTGAAAAAACATAAATATCTTTGTCATTGTCCTATCGAACCTCGCAATCTCCCAGCTTTGCTTTACTGCCTTAATTGAGCGATGTCATATTAATGTCATTAAAAGAAGCTGTACAGTTAGGGTGCTTTTTCCTGTTCTCATAATTATCCTTTTTTACAATTTACAAAAATATTTCATTAGACTCTTTGTACTACAGCTTTTTCTATTGTGATCAATGTCAGTCGACAACTCTGCCTTTTTTTAATTACTGAACTGGGTGATTAGAGTTAATAAGCTATGAGATGTAAATACTGCCATTTCAAATAAACAAGAAAGCACTTAGAAACCAAAACAAAGCCTTTCACTGAACTCAGGCACAACATCCTCTGAGAGATAAGTGACACAAGCGATTCAGTACATTACATGCTGTAAAGAAGGATGCACCTTGTTACTTTAAACTGCAAAATCCAGCAGCAGGTTTTCAGGGTCTGAAATATCCTTTTAAAAGGTGCAGCTTAAAAACTCCCATATTTTCAGATCACATAGGTCTTTTATTTATATTTTGTACTTTCCAACTGAAGAGAAACTGAAGTCATTCTCTCATAAAAATATTTTATAAAAACAGCTTTGGTTTTCACTTTTCTTCTGCAGAGGAAACCCTCCCTGCTTTCAGAGGCAGCAGATTTCCACAGAGCCATCCACTGCTGCTGTTCCTAGGCAGAAAACCTTTCTGTGTGTATGTGGTCTGTAACATTTAATATATGGTATATATAAACTTGGGATTTGGGTTGAAAGCTAAGTAACACTGGCTTTTAGAACAGCAGGTACATGTTGGTATAAAAAGGAAATTTCCTTCCACATTATGGATCCTTGTATTTCTTCCTGCAAATTCTGCAAATATTCATGGTAAGGTCCATACATGCATGTCACCGGGCATCACTAATAACTTTACGGGCTTGTTTTTGAATCAGTTATATATATTGAGTAAGAGTTAATTACTTGTAAGATGGATACATTTTTGTAGTTTCTGATGAACTTTCCATTAATGCCTATTTCTTACTTATTTTCAGCAGGCATCTATTAACAATGCAGTGTTTTGTAAACTCTTTAATTATAAAGAAAACCTGTTATGATCATAAAGTGGGGAAAATGCTGCCTAATTTTGGCTAGGAGAAACTGCACTTAATATCTGTTGTCCACAAAGCAATTTGCCAGATGACATCTTTAAATCCTTTCCTTAAATTGTTTCTAGCACAAATTATTGTAGATGGTTACATTCCGTAGCTATGATATTGTCTGAAAAATCCTTTCTTTAGGATTTTTCTTCCTGAGAAGCTGAGAGACCTCAGGAACAAAAATGTAAACAATGGTTATCTGCTGCTGTGGAATGCAACAGGTGCATCTGTGATTGGTCTCATGTGGTTGTTTCTAATTAATGGCCAATCACAGTCAGCTGGCTTGGACTCTCTGTCCGAGACACAAGACTTTATTATTCATTCCTTCTTTTCCTATTCTTAGCCAGCCTTCTGATGAAATCCTTTCTTCTATTCTTTTAGTATAGTTTTAATATAATATATATAATAAAAAATAAATCAATAAATTCTGAAACATGGAGTCAGATCCTCGTCTCTTCCCTCATCCTCGGACCCCTGTGAACACCGTCACAACATTCAAGAGCCCATTACAAAGAACTGCCAAAAAAAAAAAAAAAAAAAAAAAACGAAAAAAGGATGAAAATCTCCCCAACAATTAGCTCAGTCCGTGTTAGCAGGATGAGGATTTATTTCTGTTTTTTTCAGAGGTTTCTGTGCTGGCTGTGACGGCTCTGGAGCAGCACAATGTGCGCGGCTGCCGCGTGATTCCATTAGCGCGGCTGCCCAGCGCTCTACAAGGTTACGGCTGCTGCCCCAGGCACTCCTGCAGAGCACTGGGACAGGACCTGCTCCTTCCCCACGGCCTCTGGCTGGGCTGCAGGGCCCCCAGGAGCTGGGCTCACCCCAGAGCTGAGCCTGGCTCTGGCAGTGCTGCCCCGCTGGGCGCCCACCCCGGTTTTGTGGGGCCCTCTGCGCACTGCAGCTCCGGATCTCAAAGGGCTGCAGCTCTGCTCTTGCAGTTGGGGATTTTTCATCTCTACCCTTAAATCTCTCTGCAGTGAGATTTCAAGTCAAACGTGTTTCAGCACACTTTTCCTGAGAAGGCAGATTTACATATGCATTAGGTTCATTTTATCGGAGTACACACACAGCAATGACACATCTCATTGACAATGTGCTGTCTGATGGATAACTCCATACAAAACACATATTTGAAAGGAAAATTGGAGGAGGAATAGGATTAAGAGTCTGTACATAAGTGACATCATGTTTTGTGAAGATGAACTGCAGGAATGTCTTGCCCTACTTCACAGTTTTGGATTATTCAAAGGTCCAACAAGTGTTTTGCAAGTGTAAAAAAACCTGCTGGTTTTTTTGGATGCTGCACACTGTCATCAAGCAGAAACTGCTGGGACCAAGTCTGTCCATTCCTGAAATCACTATATGCTTTATAATGAAAATACTAAAAAAGCTCCTACAAACTTTGATTTTCAGTGCCTCATTGCCACATGGGACTCATTCCTTGTCCAGGCAGTGCAGCATTGTGGCTTTTTCTCTCAAAGGTGAGCAACAGTGCCTAAATATTGTGGTTTAATCGTGTCCTGAGCCATGGGTACCAACAGCCCTGCATTTCCATCTGGGTGGCTGCTGTGGTCCTCTCCTGCCAGGATGGTGTTGGGCACTTTGCTTGGCTGGATGGGAGCTGGCACAGTTTTGGTTGCCACTTGTCAGCTTTTTAGGGTGTCAGTGACCAAGAGTTGTGGAAGATTTTAGATGCCAAAGTTTTTGACATTCCTTTGAGCAGAATGCCCATATACTGCCAGCCATCCTTCTTCCTGCACTGCACAGGCTTCTTCCTTCTTTCCTTCTTTTCTTCCTTTCAGTTTCTTGATTGCAAGGATTTTTAATAATTTAAAATATATGCAGCTCTGACTCAAGGCAGACATTTTCTTCTCTATGTCCATGGAAGAAATAGAATATTTAATTACAAAGGAAAAATATAAATAAAAGGCAGTAGTGTTTCTAGGGAAAGATGCATTGCTTCTGGGTTCTCTCACCATCACAAAGGATGAATGGGGCAGCAACACCTCCAAAGCCCAGAGCTGGTACCCTGAAAATTCATGGCATCAAGCTGAGCAACCTTTTCAGGCTTTTCTAGGACTGGTCACCCAGGATGTTGTCTTATTTATTTTTCTGCTGAGGGAAGATGTTACCCATCATGTGCCAAACTTAGAAAATAAGTAATTTCATGCAGACCCTGATCTGTGGTTTGTGGTAATGGTGTTTTCTGTGGAGATGGCATTGGTCACACTCAGGTCTGTGGCTGCACCCACTCTGCACGTGCCCTGAGCTCCACCTTTGCTGCTGCTTCCTGCTGGCCATGAGTTAAAGCTTGCACAGAAATGCACTCCACAGAACTACACTTTTACCTTGGGAGTGAAAAATGCTTGGATTCCATCTTGGCTTGTTCATTTAATGTCCTGGTGAGCCAGTACATATCTTTGAATTCCTACCTCAGGTTTCCCCTCTATAAAATGGCACAATAATACTGTCTTGGTGCCTTTCAAGGAGAGTCTTCTAAGGATCTGTTAATAAATGTCAGTGATGCACTTTAGAGATCCTCTAAGGAGTATCCTGTAGAAGTATACTATGAATTATTGACTCACTCTTTCTGACCCACTCTCTAGCACACATTCTCACTCCTGAAATCCCTTAGAAATAAGGTGCTGGCACCATGGCTTTAAATTACTCTGGTTTATGCAAAAGTAAGCACTTAGGCACCCAGCTGCCTATAATATATATATACCCTAACCCTGTCTTTGATGAGAAAGTTGGTTAGTTGTCTACTAAATAGGCAGATTTTTTTTTAATTATAAACCAAACTTTTACTGAAATAGGAACCTCCACCCACCCCAAAATAAAAGAAAAAAAAAAATCAATGCCTAAAATGAGGCTGAAGTATTGGCTGTGTTTTAAAATATATCTAATTCTTGGATGCTGCACAAAGCCCATCAGCCCTCAGGGGATCTGGGGGTCTTCCAGGACTAGGAAAGACCATAGGAGAAAAATGCTCCAGCTTCTTCATCCCATGGGGAAGTGAGGGAGAGGAAACAGTGATGGCAGATATTGTTCATGTGCTCCAATTCATCCTGGTGAGCACTACACCAGGATTTACAGGTGCCAGGAGCACCTAAAAACCTACACAGCTTTGCTCAGGGTTTCCAGCTTGGGGGGCTGTGCAATAGCATAGCAGATACCTCAGTGTGGCTTCAGGGTGGGGCTCAGTATTATCCTCAGCCCATCTCCTAAAATGAGCTCTAATTTCAGATTTGTAATTAATAATTGGTTGATGGTGTTTAGCACCTCTCCAGATCCAGCTGGGTCACTACCTGCGTTGGCTTACAACTACAACAGAGCAAAAATTTTAATTTGAATCCTTTTTTATATGCTTGTGTCTGAAAAAAAAGAGAATCAGCAATACTAAGATATTGTTAAATTCTTCTTGGCTGTGCTAGATTGTTCATATAATGAAAGATAACAAAAACATCCAGAAAATTTTTACTGTTTCATCCTTGTGTTTTGCAGTTATGTCATTTCACTGTCTTCCTTTAGCATTTCATCCAGACATTCTCAAAACAGGTTATGTTGTTTTATTTCTTTTGACTTTGTTCTAAATTTTCCTTCTATTAAAAAAAAAATTATTACTATTTAATTTGCTTTTAATCTAAACTGAAAAAAAAAATGGTTTGAAATAAATACAGCACCTTTATCCTCTAAGGATTACTTTTCTTGTCTTCCAGTTTACAAGTTGAGGAAAAAAAAGATTAATCTCATTAAAATGAAGTTTATTTTATTGCTCTAGGCCTGGTGTGGAGTAAGAAGCCTCATCTACAAGCGTGGTTGTGTACAGACCTCCTTGTGACCTTGGCTGGGTCAAACCACTCCCATGGGAGGAAGGGAATAGGGAAGAGCTGAAGAAGGGATGGAGAGGATGGAGAAGGTGATGGGAGAGGTCTCTGAAGAGGTCAGCCAGCAGCAAGGGCCGTCCCCCCAGCGCTTGGGGATGGGCAAGGGGAGGATGATGGTGAGACCCCAAAACCTGGGCTGCTGTAACCAGCACTCGCATTCACTGACATCTGAACTTTTGAGCTAAATTTTGGGGGAGGAGAAAAAGAAATCATATCTGTTCCTCTCAGCCCTGATTTAAAGGTGGTGCCGCTATCTTCATTTGGTGTACGTTTTTAAGAGGCTCCACCCAGGTGTCTGTGCAGCTTGAGGCACAGCTCCAGGGAGAGCTCCCTCCTCGCTGCTGTGGGATTGGATCCTGGAAAACACAGATGGTTCCCAGGAGGAGTCACAGCCTCGTCAGCTACAGGGTGGATATTCAGTTTTCCCTGGTTTGAGATATTTGCACGTGGCAGGTTGGCCTTGCTGGCCTGGCGTGTGCGGGAAATCAGTTGGGCATTTATGGGGGCTCCTGCCTTGGAGGAGATGTCAGAATGATTGTGGGCCGTTACAGACACTCTAATATACCTTGAGGTTAACTTGCACGCTGGTGATGAGCATCAGGATTTCCATAATTTTTTGGCAAGCATCCTTTCTATTTATGTAGCCAACTATTGATATTCATAGCATAAAAACTGGTTATTCAGCTAAAACCCCTGTGCAATCAATCAGTGATACAGTCTATCAAGTATCTCAGTCAGCCTGTAGTCATTACTGTGTTGGGATTTTTTTTTTTCCATTTGGAGACATTTGGGATGACTCAATTTCTCTGATCTTGTAGCATTCCCTGTGTCTTTAGAGGGGAATTTGTAATTGTTGAATTATTCTTGGCCATCCTTCATTCGGAATTTATGTTGTAATTTCAGCAAAAGCCAGACCTTGTACGGCAGTTTTCATCTTTTTCAAGGCTGCTTCTATTTCTTGAAATGCTGGAGGGTTTCCAATTATTCCTTCTGGTCGCTTTGGATGTGAATTGTAACAGATCATCCCAGAGTCGTGGTTCAACATTGTTAAGCTTATCAATATAAATATAATGTTAAACCCTTTTTAGATAATTGGGGGCTAGGTGTGAAAATGTGACCAATTTATGCATAAATTGGTCCTACACTTCTCTTTTTTCCCTTATCAGAAAGAATCTCATCATGAACAGGTTTCAGACTGTTCCTTGTCAGGGCTTCTTCTATACCTGTTAACGGTTGATTAGGTTGTTATATCACATTTCAATACCTGCTTAACCTGATGCCAGTCAACTATGCAAACAAAATTCATTAAGGCAAACAGAAATCTCTGAGCTGGAATTGTAAAGCAAAAAAAAAAAAAAAGAAAAAAAATGGGTTGATATATCAGCTGTTACTCTATGAAACAATGAAGGCTTGTAAATCCATGCACTGGGAGAGCACTGGATCATAAGTAAAACTGAAAATGAGGAATGAGATAACTCAGGAATCTTTATATCCACCCTTTGATGCCTGCAGCGTGGGTCTCTCTGCCAGGCACATGGGCATGCTGGAGGGCAGTTTCACACGTGGCCTTACTGGTTCAGGTCCTGGCTCCAGCTGGTGTTTGCCAAAGTGCATCCTACAGGAGTTTGTCTTTTTCACCGCGCTCATTGCGTTCATAGGAGGCTCATTTGCAGCCTATCGTTATGATGAAGTGAAGTTTAAAATTACATTGGAGCCTGCTTAAGGACCATCATGCAGGTGCAGGGAGAGGGCTGATCCAGCCTGCTCACACCCAGCTCAGCCCAGGAGCTCCATTACTCATGCTGACCAAAGCAGCTCCTCAGGACAACTTGCAGGGGCAGCACGGCTTGGTCAGGGACACAAAATGCACCAGAGGGAATGGTCAGAGAGGGATTTACCTTCAGAGAGGGTAAATTATTCTTTCAGAAATATTATGGGTAAGAGAGTTGAAGCCAGAGAAGTTTTGCATTCCAACAAATTGTTTCTGGATTTCTTTAGTGAAAGTACACCTACAACAAGCCAAGTGCATTGGCAAACACTGCATGCTCATCCAGTGTGTGCTTGAGATGTGTGAATGCCTTTAAAAGAAAAAGTGTGGTTTATTTTGGTAATGTCTAGTCAATTGATTTAGTATATAAAAAGAATGTCGTCTTAGTATTAACTATAACAAATAGAAACTGAATTGTGAAAGAGAGGATGTCCCTACTTACTAAATATGCATGAAAAGACTAGAATTGCTACCTCTTACAACAGAATCATGACAGTAATTTGTCCCTTGTTGGAATACATCAATTTTACCCTCTCCCTTTCTACTTTTGGAGAAGAGGGAATGGGGATTAAATGTGTCTTGATTCTAAAACATCTATAGAAAAATATCAAATAAGCCATATTCTCAAACAGTTCCTGTTCTTTCAGATTTTTTCTGCTAAGAGCTTAGTATGTTTTAATGAATTGTGCTGAAGGGCATCATTACCTGCTCCCTAATACTAGTCCTTTTGGGTCAAGAAAGAGGATTATTTGGAAATATGATTTCTTCCAAGTGTGCTTTGGTGGTTACAGTAAAATTCAAGTGCACTAAGTTTGTTTGCATAGCTTGATTTGTATAAATGATCCCGTGCCTAAGCCATTTCAGCATTACCATTGTGCATGTTGCATCCATGCCTGAGCCCAGGGGCACAGTTTCAAAGCCAGGATTTCATAGTGGGCTGGATATTTGGCCCACACAGTTTAAGAAAACAAAAAAATCTGGTGATATGCATTTAATAGCAATATAAAAATAAAACTCAATAAAAATAATGAGAATTATATTTCTATTGGGAGAACATTAAAGTCATAATGGTACAAATGGGCTTTAGATAATTGATAATACTGATGCAGAAAATTATTTTCAGTTCCCCCTCCTTTGCAGTAAAGTACAGCTGCATTTAAAGAGAAGAAAAAACAACTTTCTTTTCTTTTCTTTTGGCAAACAATCAGGGTGTTTTGACCAGCATTGCTCAGTAAACCTCAGAGCCACACTGAAAATGAACGTGTGAGTTTGCTGCGTTGGCAAGTCCCACCCTGGGAGCCCTGGGATGGTGGAAGGATGTCACCCCTTGGCTACAGCCTTGCTGATCACTGCAAACCCGGGTAAAGGTTAATCATTCTTAATCTGTGGTTTTACTGAACCAGAGTCTGCCTGCTGCTGCAGCTGTGGAGAGGGAGGTGCTCCCTCAGCTGATTTGCATCCAGCCTTGCTGCAGTTATTTTCCTGTGGAAACACATGGCCTGGAGCCTGGGAGGAGAGAAAGAGGAAGAGGAGCGTGTCCTGTTTCTCTACAGGAGAAGGTAATGGGGCTGTGCCTGCCTGGTGCTGGGCAACAACTTGTAGGTGCTGTGCAGGAGAGTGGAGTGAAGGATGTTCTTGTCCTCTGTGCTGTTTGAAGGCACTGGTATTGCTCCATTGCTTGCTGAGTTTATCAGCCTGTCTACATTCAGTCACCACCCTAAATTCAATAGGATTTGCCATTTATGCCATCCTGAGGCATCTTTAGTGACAAGGCAAAATCTTCTACTTGGGCTCATGGATGGTGGGGTAGATGTCCCTGGTTTTGTCCTAGTTGGACCCATGTGAGAACCTTCCCATTGCACAGCTTCCCCATGGTCTGTCTGGCTCCATCTTAAAGCATAAAAATGCAAATTAACAACTTTTACTAAATTTGGTAAAGAAGATTTGAAGTCTGTGAAAAGGAAACATTTTTGCACTGTCAGAGTGAATGCAGACTGAAGTGGGCAAGCACTTACACAGCAATGGACTAATGGAAAACAAGAGCAGGTGGCAGAAGTGCCAAAGCAAAATATATTCTATCAACAAAATGATCAAGAAAGAGATTTTATCCAGGCCAGCTGGACTGGCCAGCCAGCCAGTCTGTAAGGGACAATGCTCTGCTGTTCAAGAGCCTGCCAGACTATATTTAATGCAGTGGATTTTCACTTGAAGGCTCTAAAGATTCTCTTTTCTCCAGCAAAGCAAAGGGAAGAAGTAATTCAGAATAGCCGAAAGTTAAAACAGACTTGGTCTAAAAAAAAATTTAAAAAACCTGTGTTTGTTTGTAGTACTAGGACAGAAATCTTGTAATTTCTTTTAACACTTGTTTAATATTTCTGTGCTTTAGAATCCTTAACTTACAAAAGAGATACCTCTATTTAGTTGCCTGGGTTGTTGTATGAATGATTGTTGCACTGAAACTTAGATAATGTAATATTTATAAAGTATTTTCAGATCATTGAGTAGTAGACAATTTGGAAACCTTTTCTATTGTGCTGAATCTTAACTAAATCTCTACTTTTTGTCAAAAGGTGTCTCTTCACATCTTAAACCAGGAAGCATTTGTGGGTTTATTTTTATAAATCAGTCTATATGAGGTTGATTTTATAATTGAACAAGTTAAAGAAAAGATTGGAAATGTTACTACGCCACAGCCACTAATCTATAAAACAGGATCCCCAGTGGTGTCCCTAGAAGTGTCACTGTTATGGACACAAGAGACATTTTGCTGGAATTTTGTTGTTGATACTGACAATGTAGATTGGTGTAGGTTAAATTCTATTTTTTTTTATTTTAGCTATAATATGCCTGTTGTGCTAATCATTTCAGCCATTCTGTCATGAATTGACATGGTAGTTAAAAAGTTGCAAGAGTTGCCAAACATTAGAGCTTGAAAACTCCTCAGCGTGCCAGGGCCCATTCCTGGGGTTTAGTTGATATTTTTTTAAGGAATAGATCAGGTGAAATGCCTGTGGTTTTTAGATGTACACCCTTTTAGAGCAAGCTTCCCACTGGTCATCCTGCAGATGGGTGGGGGCTTCTTTGCAATGTCCTGCTGTCACCTCTGATATTGCTGCAAATGTTCCTTGTGTGGCTGGAACTGAAAAACACACAGTGTGAAAACTGCTGTACACACTCAGCAGCTCCTCATCCTGCAGTGCAGGTAAGGTAAGGGTTCAAACCACGCTGTAAGGGGAAAAAAAGAGAGAAAAACCAGAGAGAAGAGCAGGTACCTAGAGCAAACATCCTGCTGTTTCCTGGTCATGGAAGGCAGGGTCTGGATTCCCCTTGGAGCTGCTGGTGAAGCTGCCCAAGGGTCACACAGTGCTGCTGGGAGTGCCTTCCCATGAATGTGGTCTGAGCTGTCCAGGGCAGGGGCACTCTGAAGTGAATTCTGTGAGCCCCAGCAGGGCCCTGCTGTGCCAGCACCACTGCTGCAGGCTCTGGAGCCAAGCTATAGACTCACAACTGATGGCAGTGTGGGCTGACAGCTATAGCATGGAATTTAGCACAAGGAGAAATCTATGCTTGAATCTTATTGCAGTGTGTTATCTGACTCCTCCGACTGCAGCATGTGACTGAATTAAAGTGAATGATGAAATTATGTACAGTCATTTTCATAAGCAGAAGTCAGTTACAAAGTGCTTCCAGATGTATGTTTAATGCATTTCTGTTTTATTATGGTGTCTATTTGATGTACGTGGTACTGACTAAATGGTTAAAAACACTGCAATGTGTACAGAAGTATATTGTACTCAATTTTTTCCCAAAGTGTCAGTGTTGATAACTAAAAACTGAAATACTGCAATCTAATCAACAGTGCTTTTATGGGCCTATGAGCATAGGCTTTTAACATTTGGGTAACTCTACTGTTGGTAGACATAAAAATAAATGGCCCTAAAATTATTTTAGGATTGTAGGTTTAATATAGGGAACTAGATAAAGCTACAAAAAATAAATCAGAGTAGAATTATTTCTGGCATCACATCTGCCAGGCCCATCAAGGAACAGATATTTTACATGCCTGTTTCCTGGGGTTCAGGAAAGCAGCACTCTGCTCAGCTGGATTGATCAGGTGGACTCACAGAATTCATCTCCTTGGCTGTCTCTTTTCTGATATCTTATTTTATGTCCCACTGCCATACCATTCTGGTTTCAGATCCTATCAGGTGTCACAAACCACACCATATCCAGAGTGGTCAATATTACACCTGTCAAGTCAAGGGCAGCAAATATTGTTAGTGGATGAGTTGGTATCAGTTCTTTTAGAGTTTGTGATGGGCAGAAGATCCACCACTCTGGTATCAGGCACTGTATGTTGAAGGCTAATGCACAGAACTGGCATTCAGCCTCATAAAGATGCATGACCAGTTTTATAAAGGAAGATGGTTAATCTGAAAACCTTTCCTTATCTGAATGCCAGGTTTGTTTTGTTGGTTTGGGGGTTTTTTCCTCCTACCTAATATTTCTCCATGTAGCAGTTACTGTGCTAAAGTTAGTTATGTGGTCACAGGGTGAATATTCTCTGTTCAATGCTGTGACATGAAGGCTGAAAGCTCCTTGTCTGGATGTCACAGTCCTCTGGAGGTGACAGTAGAGGATCCTGTGATTGTCAGAGCAGCTGATGGTGCACAGACTCAGCCCCATGGCCGGGCAATGCCCTCACCCCACAGCAGAGCTGCCCTGGCAGGGAGGACCTGACTGGGCATCATCAGCATGACTTCATCCTGGGGCACTGATCATTGCATTTCTTGTCGTTCTGTGGGACAATATTGCATATTGTTCATCCCTTGTTTTCTTCTCTAGCCATCTCTTTTTTTCTGGTTCCTTTTTTATCTTTTTCCCTTCTACATTTCCCTCAGGGAGCAAATTTTGATTTCTCTCAGGAGAACCAACTTTTCACCTCTCCTTCTTATCTGCTAAGATTATTAGCAATTAAATAGGTAGTGTTAACACGTACAGAGTGATAATTGACCCAAATTAGATGAAAGAGGCTACAGCAAGGATGACGAGTTCAGTTTCTCACAGGTGGTGTTCTAAATATTTGGTTTTGCAGGCAAAAAAGCCCTGTAAATAACCATTTATAGCAAAAACAATATATAGATGTTTCCATGCCACATGGGTGAGGACTTAGACCTCTTAAAATAGAAGTTCAATTTCTGTAGAGTCTGGAATGTGAAGATATTGGATGGGCTTAATTTGGTCCAATGGCTTAATGTTGCCATGTATATATATTAGCGTATATTTAAAATGCATCTGTTTTAATTTCCTCATGTAAATAATAATTTCTGAGTTCAGGTGTGGTCACCATGAAAAGGAAAGTTACTTTGATGTAACAACACCTGGAGTGATTGGGGCCTAATTAGTCAATTTGTAAAAAGAGCCCAACACTGCAATGCTGTGTCAAGCCATAGGCAGCAGAATGTTTGAGGAGCACACACAGTGGTGTGCACAATAATCCTGTTTCTCACAGGAATAAGGAGTCACCCAATTCTCATAATTAATTTTAGTTTTTATTTTTTCCAGAGGAGCTCACAAGTTCCGTGTCTGTTAATTTGCTTGGGAAATTTAATTCATTTTTTTGCCAGGACGTTATCCTTGGTACATTTACTTCTCCTCTGCTGTACAAATTACTAGATATATTTCATTGTATGCTTTTGTCCCTGACTTTTGAGGATGGGAAGGAGGGGAGGTAGAGGTGGCCATTCCCTTTGGTAACTCCCAGCTGGAGATGGGACCCAGAGCAATGACCAAACCTCTGGGCTGGGAAGGAGAATCTGCTTTCTGTGAGCCCTGCTTGGTCCCTAAACCCCCAAAGCCCGAGGGGGAAATGGGAAACTCTGTGCCAGGGGAGACCATCAGGGTCTGGTTTGTTGTCCCTCCATGGCACAGAAAGGCTGAGGAGCTCCTGGGTGAGCTGGTCAGGATGTTGCTCCTCAACATCTCTGCCTTGCCAGAGGCTTTTCTTCCTTACCTGAGAGGGTCAAAGCCCACCTGCCCTGGGCTACCAGGATGAGCAAGGGGAATCAATACACAGTGCAGTATGAATTTAATGTATGTAAGCCACACTGCATTTTTAATCAGCTATATATTTATTGTAGAGAAGGGTAACAAATTACAGTTCCACTAGCACACAAAAGCTTATGGCATTCCATTATTCTTAATTAATAGGTAAGTGCAAGCCTTTTTTATTTATACTGGAGGAGATCTTGTTGCTAATTTGGTTGCAAATGTATCTGTAAAAAGGAAAAAATGTATGTCTATTTATTTTACTATTTTAATAATAGAGCACTCATTCTTTCCTTTTAGTTTTTTTGATCGTTCCATGGTTTGCAATCAAATATTAGCATGTTGATTTTGCATATATTTCAAAGACGTCCACTCTTTTTTTTTTATAAGGAAAACAAACTTGTTTGTAACAAACTAATAAAATGCCTCTAGAATCTAAAATGAGCACTGGAAATGACACAATTTCTCTGGCTTCTTTTACCTGGAATCTGGTCAAGCAACCTGCCACTGGAATTTTCAATCAGTAGATCACTACCAGAAAAGCCAAAGAGCAGGTAATGTATTTTGCTGATCCATTCACTGGTTTCCATTTCCTTCCACATAGGCAAGAGCACTGAGGTCTCACCAAAACCTACGAGCCTACATTTGGAGCTTCATTGTTAATTCTGGGGAGGTGAAACCAACTGTGTCAAGCAATTTTTATCCTTTAACAGAATTTAACTATTCCATAATTAGTAATTAGAGACTTTGCATACTTTCCATATTAAGATCAAAAAGCTCTTGGGAAAATTTAAAGTGAGTCTTAAAATACAGAAATTTATATTTAAAATCTTCAAGCTTCCAAAACATCAAGAGCCATTCCTATGTGGTATAAGTTGGAATTGGGAAAGCTGACTTCTGAATATTAACCTGTCATACTAGATGTGATATGATTTGGAAGATGATCTTTAAGAGACTATTAAAAAGAAAAAGGGATAAATATGAAACATTTAAGATATTAAATAAGAAATAAATAGAAATCTGTTAATATTGAATTTTAGTTTAATTTTTTATAGATGGTTTGACAGATTTTGATGAATGCCCTGGGAATGTGCTGTTATTCATGTTGGTGATCTGATGTTCTATCAGAAGGGCAGGAGATACATGACCTGAAGGTAAGCAGTGGAATAATTTCAGTTCTCAGAGCAACCAAATAAGATGTTTTCTTGAGAGGAAGTTTTGTGTACAGTTTTTCTGAATCTCCTTTAAAATGGGTGCACAAGTGGGAGGTGAGTAACTAACTAAGGTTAACTCGGGGGCCAAAATTTGTGCTCATTATATGTCTTGGAAATTGTTTTTTAATACCAATGAACACAACTTAGATTTAGGTCTTGAAATTCTTAGAGTCTCCAACTTTGAAGCATTTAAAATTTTATGTGCAGATCTGTAATGATTTTCTGTAGGAGGCTGTTGCTGTGATAGGTACCTGAAACTGCGCATTTTCTTCTGATCATTCTCAAAATCTGATCTGTTGGGTTTTTTCAGGCTGCCTTTCTAGGCTGCTGTTTTTGGACAGAAGTTCATTTTCTGAGAGGAAGATGCTCAGAGAAGTTATTTTTTTTTAATGGATGAATGGGGGACACTCACTAATTTCAAAAGTAATCCTTACCCATGCTAATCTGCCTCTCCTCCTCTGTGAGGCATGGACAGATTGCAGTCCCAACAGGGCAGAGAGCATCAGTGTTTGGTTAAGAGAGGCTTGTCAAGCCATTTCATCTGTGTGGTAATGGTGAAACTTTGCTTAAAGTAACATCACATACAGCAAAAAAAAATACAAGCAGCCCTCTCCTGCTGAGCTTTCCAGGGCTTACTGCTCGCAGTAAATGTTCAAAAGCACTGCAGAACTTGATCAAGAACTGATAATTGAAAAGATGACACGACCTAATTTGAGAAGGGTTATATCTTCACGTGCCCCACACTTGTGTAGTTCAAAATAGTACACATCTTGTCCCTTTAACTTCAGGTGTATGTGTCTTGTCTGGTTCTTGGAAGTGACTGTGTACAGGCAGAGCATAATTGGCAGCCTGTGACATCCCTGTCTGCAAGTGTCTCTCTAAATGCAGCGTATTTCAGCCTTTATCTAGTGATGGCTGTTACCTGAGAGGAGCCCAGGGCCATCTCAAAGGGCTTGTAGCGGCTAATTGTGCCTGTTAGGACTAGCAATTAGCTGGGGATCTCTGCACCAGGCAGCTCGACACCCACTGGCTTTCAGCTGCTCTCACGTCCTTCCAGTTAACTAGCTGTGCCAGGCTCAGGAGACAGGGACAGGGAGAGCAGGGATGTGCAGGGCTGCTGGGGAAAAACAGCCACGGGGGTAGAATGACACGCTCAAATCCCACCTGGTTATCCCAGGAGCAGAGCAACGAGAGACCCAGCCCTCGTTTGTAGGGGTGGGGAGCCAGGCCACTCGCGCAGGCAGCACTTCAGCTTTAAGAAAATAATAAAATCTAATTACGTACAGGTCATAAAAGGGATCACGTACATATGGTGGTTACTGGTTACCATGGTGCAAACAATGGTTTCAATGGAAACATGAAGTAGAACGTTGCAGAATTAAGATAATAAATCAGTTTCATTGAATAATAAAGCTTTGCACTTACCCATTAATTAAGGATAATCGTATGCCATAAGCTTTTGTGTGCTAGAAGTAATGTGTTACTCTTTACCATAAATATATAGATGATTAAAAATTCAATACACCTTACAGGTAGCAAATTCATACCATGCTCTGTATATATTACAAATGAAAGATGAAAGCCTTATTTTTATGCTTATATTTTTGGATTGGGATAGAGTATTTCAATTACCCACCAGAATTTGAGGTTTTGATAGTGATTGGAAGACTTGAGAAAATCTACTTCTCGAAATCTTTGTGGAAATCTTTAAACGCTGATGACATAATTCAAAGATATCTACAAATGTTCAAAAAATAGGCTGGGCTTGTCTGCCACATCTGGTTTCCAACAGTGAATTGAGACGTAGCACATAATGCAACACGCTGTAACACAATACAGCCTGATCTTGTATTGACCCTTCCACTTGATACATCTTTAGGTGCTTTATAATCCCTAACAAATGTACCTTAAAATCCCATTGAACTGTGTAGGCAATTGAGAACAAATGTCTTCAGACCAGAAATAGCATCTGATTCTGGGACCAAACGAGAGAGACCACGCCAGATCCACGGGGTGTGCAGACTAAAGGACATGAAGGCTTCTGCCTCCCCCTGTGAATCAAGGGCAGGGAAAACCTTGGGCGCCAGCACAGAGCACCACGCAACTGAGGTTTAGTCCCTTTCTCAATTGAACAGAAATGAAACATACAAAACACTTTTTAAATGACATCATTAAATCCCTACCCATCTCAGGATTTTTTTTTTCCCTTTATCTCTAAAGTGGCGTTTGCCAGAAAAATTTTCAGACAGAAAAGATAGTCTCAGGCTGAAGGCGTGGTAGACACAGGCAGTGTGGACCCCAAATCCTGTTCTCTGGCCCTTGCCCAGTGCTCTGTGGAGTAGCCCAGTTCCTTGGCACAGACATAAATGTTCAGTAATGTTCATGGACCCTTTTTCTTAATTTTAGAGAGGAAACTATGGAGATCTCGGCCTTTTTTTTTCTTTCTGTTGATGTAGAAAATTATGTATTTGCCTTTGATTCCCTGCCTCTTTAAAATGATGCCTGAAAATCTCTCAGTGAATCTGTTAGGCTGACAAATATGCACTTTAAAAAATTGTATTTTAGGGAAATACTGAATAAACACAGGCCTAAAATATATCAATAATCAAACCAACTCAACTTCCCTCCTGTAAAATGCAGAAAGACAGTTTTCTCACTGGCATCTCAGCTCTGAGATCCCGGTTTGAGTCCAGCTTGAACAAATAAGAAAAATTAATTAGATTATTTGGTTTCAGTTTGTCTTGTAGAAAACCATCATACATAACTGAGTAGAATTTTGGCTATTCACTCTAAGATTCTCTGCTTAGAAATGTGGCTTTGTTTATGTGCAGCTTGAATTTTCTGTAGAGCTGACAGAGGGAATTCCTATATACTGCAGACTGATCATCCAGTGAGGGCTGTGTGAGAGGAGCTTGTGCTGCTAACAACACACTGGCAGAAGGCATGGAAAGAACAATCCTTTAATGCTTATCAATACATGAGTGGATATTTCCCAGAGTATTAACCCGAGCTGCAGAGATGTATGCTGGAGTGTGTAAAACACGCAATGCAAAGAGGGGCTGAAAGCCTTTTGTCTGCTCTCAAAAGAGAGCTGGGGAAAAAAAAAATTAAGAGAAACAAATCCAAATCCTTCCAAACTGAACTTAAGTGTTAAACATGACCTTTGGATTTAAGAACCACAAATTTTCACAGGAAGTTGAAAACACGCTGGATGGGGGAACTAAAGAACAGCAGGAACAGATGCCATTATTTGGCACACAGTGGGGAGAGCAGCACAGAAAAGGCAGTCTCTGCAGAAGACATTTGCCTTTAACTCTCTTTGTTTTCTCTTGGGGAGATAAGGGTAGGCACTGTGTGAGATTTTCTCCTTACATCAAAAGGCTTGGGGCAGGGGGGAAGGACAAGTTTAAAAATATTTTAAGAACCTGGCCATAAAGTTTTTCAGTTATCTGTTTTACAGCACAAGAGGGTTTGTGAGCAAAGAGAGCCTAGGAGGGGTCTCCTTAGATTAACTGCAACAGCCACTTGCTAGCAGGGAAGGAAAGACCTGGGAAAGGGAACAAATTGTGTGCAGCCTTTGTTAAATAGAGTTATATTCATGGGGAATGTGCATATGAAACTCTCTGCGTTGCCAGCTTGCAGGGCAGAGGGATGAGCCTGGCTCCTGCAGGGAGAGCTCAGCCTGTCCCTGCTGCTGGGGCTGTGAGACAGAGGAAAATGGCTTTTTGTCACCCACCCAGGGGACAGTCTCAAACACACACAGAGGACTCGCCCACTGTAGTTTTGCTTGGTTTCTGCATTGCTAGGAGCATGAGACAAAGCCAAAAACCACCCCTTGCACTTTCCTGTGGCTGTTGCATCCTATAAATCTTAAAGCTTGGACCAAGGGAATGGAGCAAGCACATTGCACCACCAATCTAAAGAAGGTTTATTGGTGGATGTTTGTTTCTGATTTGGAGCTAGGAGAGAATTGTGCAATTTTCACCAAATGTAATAAATGGTAGAGGCTGGGTGCCAAAGATGGGTACAGCAACTATTCAAATAAATTATTCAGAGAAAGGACATGGTATTTTGTAAAATTTGGTCCACTTACATGTAAGAGGTTGAATGCTTGTGCCAGGGGCCTGATGACCTTTCCTGTAGCAGTCTCTGCTGAGAGACAGTGGGATCAAAGATCTCCTAATTAGTGGTATCTCTTTGGGAGGGAGGAGAGAAAGATTATTACTCTGCTCTCACTTCTGAAGATAACACTTATGTATAGTGGTAACCTATCTTTGGCAACAACTTCAGCACACAAATTATAGCTTTAATGACCCTATAAGCATTCCTAGTTCAAAACAAAGAACTAGGGAGCAAAGATAAGTTGCAGGGGGATGGATGCAAGAAAAATATTTTTAAAATAGGATTGTGAAAATCAACAAAGTCTCAATCAGGTTGTGTCATTATTAAAATTCCTTATTTTGTGGATTCCTGCAGTTTCAGAGGTGAGGCCAGTTTACTGACAAGGGCTCAAATGTATAACATTGGAATTCCTGGGGGTTTTTTGTGCCCAAAAGTTACCAGTTGACACAGGGTGTTCTGAACATCATGGTGAAATTAAGCAATAGGACAGATCCACAGTGAAGGCTCAAACAAAACCTTCATTAGACAGGAGCAAGCAAAGAGGCACATCATTTTTGGAATGCATTTCCTTTAACTTCATGGTATTAGTTTGAGGTCATAATCTTTAGTAAAATTAATTTTTTTATTTTGCTAAATTAGGCTCTGAATGAAGTTGTCTTCCATGGGTGCAGGAGCAAATGTGTAAATCTCAGATGAGCCCACCAAAGGTATGAACACAAAACAACTCTAAACATATTAATTAGGTAAATACCTTTCCCTATCCCTTCATGGAGCTGATTGGCAAATGCAATGTATGTTTTATGCTTTGAGGCTGTGCAACCTTTAAGTGCTTGAATTTCAGCATGAATTACCCTGTTGAAATTTATGGTGTTCCTTACTTTCTTTAAGTTTTAAAATGTCACTAATGGGATTGGGATAATACAGAACGCCAAGAAACTGTCTGTAGTCTTTGGGTGGCATGCCCCACAGTGCTTATTTCCCTCCTCATAAGGTTTTAAATCCTCTAAATATTTATTCATACATACCTATTTTTAACGTGGTGTTTAAAACACAGCTCAGATTTTGGTGGGGCTTGAGGATGCTGATTTAGGAATGGGTCAGTTGTGGCAGCAGCCTCAGTGGTTTGCATATCTAGGGAGCAATGTGCAATACGAAAGTAAGAGGTTGGGTAAAATGAGTATAATCTATGTTAAAAGCTTTTAATTTTTACATTTCCTCTTACTTTAAGTATCTCTGTAGTCCATTGGGTATGATTTGTATGATGGTCTTTTCACACCTTTGGCAGTGTGAAGAAGGGCCAATATGGGCTTCAGTGTCACAGACCAAGCTGTTTAAAGTTGCTTTCAATGTAAGTAACAATTATTCCTATAGATTCATTGGGATAGTAATGCATAACCTGGAGATGGGCATATGGGTCTTTATTCACTACATTTTTGCTTAACAATTGGCAGAAGTGGACCTAGAGTGAGCAGATTTCTCTTTTGCAGGTGAAGCTTAATTCCACAAATGAAAATATAAGTGAAAGGAGTTAAGCCATTCTTCTCACATATAAATATTGTTTTGTCATTATATTCTAATTTCCTAAATTTTCTCCAAGTCAAAACTGTTTGAGAATCGGAAACATTGGAGGCCTCTTGTAAGGACTGGTGCCTTTTGTCATTTGAGGGGAAAAAAAAAGGCAATGGAAGCTATTTTGTTAATGTTTTTATCTATTCTGTGACTGACATCAATAATACATAACAGTTCCATTGACATTGCATCCTGTCCAATGGAGGCACTGACCTGATTCAATGTCAGCTGAAATGCCTCGTACATCATAAACATACATGAATTCTCACAGATCCATTATCCTCCCGCCCGGTCCACGAGTGCCAGGATCCAGTGCTAAGCCTGCAGGAGCTTGAATTCTTTTTCTCTCAGTTTATATTTTCTTTCACACTAAGAAGGAGCAACTCCATCCTTGGTAGAATGTAACTGGGAGACCCCTAAACATTTTATGAATACATGAATGATAATGATGTCAATAGTCGTTCAGATACTCGGCTGATAAGCCCGTGGTGTACAAACCCAGATAAATACCTCATACCTTGTCAGGAGAGCCTGCAAACCTGATATGTCATTCTGCTTTATTGTGCAAGAATATATGAATCATAATATTCCTATTAACATTGTACAAAGTCTGCAGTAGTTGGAGACTTCACCCAATGACAGTACAACTTTCATAAAAATATGGATAGTTATCATGTGCCCCTGCTGTGATTTCATTGCCACTAAAAGCAAAGGGAACACAAATGAAAAATATTCCAAAGTTTTCCATTGGTCCCCCTGAACAGTGCACTGCAGCAGTATATATTTGTTTTACCATTGAGCCTGTTTAGCAGTCAAACTGTAGGAAATTGAATACACACTTACTGTATAAAAATGATATGCTTGGTTAGTGATACTTTAGAAGAAATAAGTGCATCAATCATAGAATAGCAGGTTGTCAAGGCTTTATATGTAGGAAAAACACAGAACAAAGAATGTAATGCATGTTGGGCACCTTTTTACAAAAGTTTCATGCCAAAGTTGATTTACAATGAACATTTTCCTCCCTCTCTCCTCCCAAATTCTTCTAAAGAAACGTTCACAGAAATCTGAGCAAACTATCATGCTCTCTGTTCTGACGTGTGTGTAATTACAAGATCATCCTCATTGTGAATTTTCTGTTTGGTTGATTTAAGAAAAAAAAAAAAGGTGCATACTCTTAATGCTGTTCTGTCATTCAAACCCAGAAGGGTAATTTTCCTCACAAGTTAATGGGAAGGAGACGACTTAATAATTAGCCTGGTTTAGGCAGGGCCAGATCCTTGACAAGGAGCAGTGGCAGCACCAGGATGTGCCTCGGAGGCTGAGCAGCTCTCAGGGCAAGCCCATCTGCAGAGTTTCATTGTAAGTGCTCTGCCCCAGAAGGAGGGTTCTGAGGGGTGCACTGCCACTGTCCTGGGCACCCTTTTTGCCCAGGCTCTCCTGGGCATGTTGGTCATGCTCAATTTCCCATCAGAGCCCTCTGAGATGTGCAGACCTGACACAGAATGTGTGCAGTGCACAAGCTCTCCTGGCAGCATGTGAAAACCTGCAGATTAAAACTGCCACAGAGTGGGCTATTGCCATGGGCTGCTGCATCAGTCTGCAGGATCCAGACCCCAAAGCATGACACCAAGCCTGCTTCTGCCTAAATGCAAACTCAAATACTCTGTTTTCTAAGACTTCAGCTACTATAGAGGTTTCTGGATTTTCAGCAGTTATTCTCACTCTCTGTTCCTTCTTTGGGACATCCATCCACCCTCCCAGGTACATGACTCCCTCCATTATATGGATTTATGCTGCAGACATATGGCTCTAGTTAATCTGACAATAGCTTTTGCTCCCTTCCAAGAGATCTGTTCCAGACAGGTAATCATACATTGTAATGAAATATAACACAAAGACAGGAAAGACCCTTTTATTTCACCAACAAAGACATCTTTGGAAGTTCACCTTAAATATTGTTGGTACTAATACAAGCATTCCAAATATCAAAATAATTGCAGTCCATTTCTGTTGTTGGCCGAAATAAAGTCACAAATCTTCAAAATTCTTTGCCAAAATCCATGTTTGATTGTTTCAATGGTCTGCTCACGCAGCCTCTGCTCACTACTAGGAAGAATCAAAGCAAATAAGTATTGATTAGGCTATAGCAAAACTACTGCAATGCACAAGGGACCACTTGTGCCTCATCACCCCTCTGGTTGCCATGTGTAAAACTCCCTAAATGCCATTTGTCAGTAGTGCTGTAAGGGCTCTAAAAGTTCAATGCTTCTTTCCCCTTCCAAAAGGGGAATGAGGAGTGGGGTAGGTTCAGCCAATTTTTCTCTTCTAGGAAAAGAACAAAGGTTTTTCTGGTTCAGAGAGGGCAGTCTGTACCTCTGCAACCCCTGAGCCCCCCTAGCAAGGACCATGCATGGAGGAGCATCCCAGCACCTCTTCATCTTTTGGTGTTTCTCACTCATGGCTTTGTTCCACCACAACTGTTCCTGGGGAACAGTGCCAAGACAGTGCTTCAAGGACAGCTGTCACCTCCAAACTCGTCATTTTTGGGGAGACTTGGGTATGAGTCACAGCAGGGACATCCTCAGAGCATGTTTTTTATTCCCCACCTAAATCCATCTGGCTGTGTTTGGGCAATGGAGTGAAGGCCCAGAGAAAGCACCTTATCGATTTGACTTCTTAGCATTAAGCAGTTTAGTACCATGAAGGTTTACAAAATCTGTTATTTAATATATCATTGTCTGGAAAAAATAATATTCTTAACTGAAACATACAGACATCTTTATGTGTCTTTTGGCAGAGTGATTTCTATCTGGTCTCCACCTTAATCTCATTTTTGTTGATTTCATTGTTTTTAGACCCCTTCAATTTCCCTTTAAATTAAACAAATGCAACCCAAAACTTATTTTTCCTGGACCAAACAGGTACGTATAAATAGATAAGCTCATGCTGCACAAGAATGTTATGAAGATACTAGTAAAAGCAGAAAGCATCATCTCTGTGTGCAGCTGGGACTTTGTATCTCAAAGTATTTTTGTATCTCCAAGTTAAGGCTTCAAGGAAGTGCAATTGAGATGTCTTCTACAGCACAGTTTTTAAGTGGAGTTTTAGAGTAATCTCAAAATAAATGGATTCAGTGAAATACACAATGGCTCTCCTCTCTTCCTCATGTAATAGAAGGTACATGGCTTTCTGGTTTTTTCTGTCTCATTATTATCATTTGTTTGGCTCTCATGGATTTCCTTCAGGGTCATTGCACTACAAATGGTTCAGAACCCTCATGCAAAGTGATGCAGAAGAGGATTGTGTGTGTGTACATATATATATGTATATATTTATATCTTTAGCACCACCTTGGACTCTAATCCAGCTGAGGACTTTTGTGACCCAAACCCAACATTTCTATCCACTTTGAAGGGGCTGTACATCTTTATAACTGCTAAAAGCATGTCTAGATGAAGATCTTCACATTTTTATGGCAAGGTTAATGCTGCCACTAAATTGTCTAACACCACACAGATTCCTTACAGCCTGGTGAGTTTTCCCAGTGAGGGTTTTGTTATGCTGTAAACTGATTTTGCAAAGCTGCAAACCCTTGTGCGCTCAAAAAATTCTGGACACCAGCCAGGTTCCTTTCAATAGTCCTAAGCAAGGCACCATGACCTGAAGGCCTTGGGGCTTGTTAGCCTTTCCTGAAAATCTTGATAGCCGGAGGAGAAAGTCTGCAGGTAGCTGATGAGTTCTCTCTGGTGCTGTGAATGCTGTGAACTCACACCACAGAGGTGTCTGCCATCCAAACTCACACCACAGAGGTGTCTGCCATCCAAACTCACACCACAGAGGTGTCTGCCATCCAAACTCACACCACAGAGCTGTCTGCCATCCAAACTCACACCACAGAGCTGTCTGCCATCCAAACTCACACCACAGAGCTATCTGCCATCCAAACTCACACCACAGAGGTGTCTGCCATCCAAACTCACACCACAGAGCTGTCTGCCATCCAAACTCACACCACAGAGGTGTCTGCCATCCAAACTCACACCACAGAGCTATCTGCCTTCCAAACTCACACCACAGAGGTGTCTGCCATCCAAACTCACACCACAGAGGTGTCTGCCATCCAAACTCACACCACAGAGCTATCTGCCATCCAGCCTTGTTGGATGGCTGCACTGGAGGGCAGCCCTGGACAAAGGAAAGCAAAGCCAAGTTGCCATACAAAGAACACAGTGATCATCTCTGAGTCCCACCAGGACAGTCAGACTCTAGAGGTATGAGCTCTGTGCATTTCCATCATAGGAACACTGTTCTGTCCATAATATAACATGATTTTATGAAGAATTGCCCTAAGGGGCATTACATACTTGCATGGAGAGCTGACTTCTTATTTCTAAGCGTGCTACAAAGCACGTGCTGGACTTAAATCACTTTCTCTAACATCGGAATCTATTCATTTTGTGTGCCTAGCTTAGTGTCTGGGAACAGAAATGCTGCAGTACCTTGGAGCCTCAAACGCCAGCTGTGGGGTTTCAGAAAACCTCACCAGGAGGAACCAGCTGTAGAAAGGAGCTCACAGAGAGAGGCTGCACTCAGCAGATGCCCCCGTGGGATTACACTGTGGCCTAATTATATGAGGGGAATCTTGGAGGTGTGTTTGTCAGGGGATGGATCCCACCACTGCATCCTGGTGGATGGTGAGCAGGAAGGAGCCCAGCCAGGCTGTGAGACTGCTCTGAGCTCTGCTGCTGCTCCATGAGCAATCCCCAGGGTGAGCAATGCTGCCACCAATGGAACCAGAGAAAAGCAGAGGTGTCAGAGGGGACCTTAAATGGATAATACTCAAAAAATTGCTAAAATTAGGAAGTACTTGCATCCAGTCATGTAATACATTATTTTAGTTTATTTTTTTATTTTATTTTACTTTATTTTATTTATTTTATTTTTATTTTTATTTTTTTATTTTATTTTTTATTATTTTATTTTATTTTATTTTATTTTATTTTTATTTTTTTATTTTATTTTTTATTATTTTATTTTATTTTATTTTATTTTATTTTATTTTATTTTATTTTATTTTTATTTTATTCTGGGGCAATAGGAGGTGAGCCAGAAGTGGCATTGAAGCCCCTCTGCAGCAGGACAGTCAAGCTGCATTTTTTGTGCTGCTGGGAGAAGCGTGTTGTGTCCAAACACTTCAGATTCAATCCTGTCCTTACCAAAGGGATTTCTAATGAACACAAACAGAAAAATATGGCTTCAGTCACTGAGAAATCCAAAGATACTGAAATAGGACAACTCTGCTTATCTGCCTAAAAAGTTTGAAAGGTACAGGTTTGCCTAGATGCAGTTATATTTTTCCCCAGATCTCCTAGCTATTTCTGATGTGACCTGTTATGGTTTTTTGTTGCTTGTCTTTCTGTCAAGATAGGTTGCTATTCAGATACTTTTTTTTCTTTTTGTTATCAGGGGTGATATGAAAAAAAAAATAGGGGAGGAACAAGGAGATACATCAGGAATATCCAGAAAGTATTTCCACACTACAGAAGGTTGGCGTAGAGTAATAAAAGACATGACAACACTGGATTTCTGCTAAGGACTAATATAGGATATTATCCATCAAACCTCACACTTAACTTATCCAATCTCTCTCTTCATGAGTTTATTGGCTGTGGTGCCACTTCTGAGTGAGACCAGTACCCAGCTCTGCTGCAGAGTTACTCAAGCAATACAATAATAGTGTAAAAGTTGCAGGAGGTGGATGCAATTTCTGGAAATGCTATTGATGGCATTACTTATTTATTTAGTAGACAGAATTTAGAATGGGAATAAGGATTTGTCTGTCACCATCACATCAGCCATCAGCTCAGTGCTGCCCTAGGCAATGAGTATGCTGTTACTAATTTTAGTTTGTTTTGTTGTCATTCAGTCCAAATAATTTTTGAGGTTCATTTAGTCGTTGTTAATAAAAAAGAAAGACAGAAATACTGTGTACTGGCAAAGCAGGGTACTCAGAAATCCACTCCTCAAATCACAGTCCCTTCAGTTTTTGCTAGTGACATGACAGGGAGTTAGTTATTTCCTTCAGAGAGGGGAGCACTGACTTGACTTCTCTTCATGACTTGGTGCTTTCTCCTGGGGAGCAATGTCACAGCCACATCCTGCACACATTTGTGCTGCCTTTGGAAAGAGCACTCCCAGCGCTGAGCACCTCAGGGTTCATCCTGCAGGGGAAGAGATTGAGTGCTAGAAAAACTCAAATAGTAATAGAAGATGAATGAGTTGCTGTTCTGCATGGAGCCTCTAGAAGCCTCCATTAGAACCAGCTGGGTAGTGAGCAGGTAAAGGGAGTCTTGCCTATGCTCCAGCTGTGATTAAACTCCAATTAATTGCCAAAGGAAAATGAGGCAGAATTTTCTGAAATTTAAAAAATACTCTACCTGTCATTTCTTTATTTATTTGTGTGACATTTAGAGCCCAGTGGACAGGGGTTGCTAAACTGACACAAGAGGTCACTTCCTGCTCACAATGGCTTTGGGGCACAAATTATTCACCTGCCAAGGCAATGCTTTGCTATTTCCTAACACCATCCCAGTATTGTCACCACTTTACAGTTATTAAGTGTCTCTAAATCCCTCTGCTGCCCCACATGTTGCCTTTGATAGGGGTGATAACAGATATATCCATTTTACAAATGTGTAGTGTGTTGACCCTGGGGGGACAGAGGAGGTGCCCATCAAGGCCAGGCTGTCACTCCCTCCTCAGCTGAACAGGGGAGGGAAAATATAAAGAAAGGCTCATGGGTCAAGATAAGGACAGGGAGCAATCACTCAGCCATTACTGTCAGGGGCAAAGCAGATTCAACTTGGAAAAAATGTATTTTTTACCAATCAAATAAGAGTAGGATAATGAGAAATAAAGCCAAGTCCTAAAAGCATGCACCTCCACCCCTCCCTTATTGCCAGGCTTAACTTTAGTCCAGATTTGCTTCACCTCCTCCCCTACAACAGCCCAGGGGACGGGGAATGGGGCTGTGCTCAGTTCATCACACACTGTCTCTGCCACTCCTTCCTCCTCAGGAGGAGGAGCTCTCACACTCTTCCTCTGTTCCAGGATGGAGTTCTCCCATGGGAGACACACAGGAGTGTCCCATGAGCTCCTCCAGCCTGATCCTTCCCAGGGGCTGCAGTTGGACATGAACTGCCCAGCCTGGGTCCCTGCCACAGGTACAGCCTGCAGGAGCAGCTGCTGCCACAACCCTGTCAGCAAACCTGCTGCAGCCTGGATTCTCTCTGTGGGACAACAAGTCCTGCCAGGAGCTGCTCCAGCATGGCCACATCCTCCTTTGGGCATCCCCTGCTCCAGTGTGGGGTCCTCCACAGGCTGGGACGGCGTTCACAGGGGTCTGAGGATGAGGGAAGAGATGAGGATCTGACTCCACGTTTCAGAAGGCTTGATTTATTATTTTATTATATATATTATATTAAAATTATACTGAAAGAATAGAAGAAAGGATTTCATCAGAAGGCTAGCTAAGAATAGAAAAAGAAGGAATGATAATAAAGGTTTGTGTCTTGGACAGAGAGTCTGAGCCAGCTGACTGTGATTGGCCATTAATTAGAAACAACCACATGAGACCAATCCCAGATGCACCTGTTGCATTCCACAGCAGCAGATAATCATTGTTCACATTTTGTTCCTGAGGCCTCTCAGCTTCTCAGGAGGAAAAATCCCAAGGAAAGGATTTTTCAGAAAATATCATGGCTGCACACAGGCTGCAGGGGATCTCTGCTCCCCCGTGCATCTCTATGGGCTGCAGGGGCACGGCTGCCTCACCATGGGCTGCAGACTGAGCAACAGGGGAATCTCTGCTCTGGCACCTGGAGCAGCTCCTGCCCCTCCTCTCCCACTGGCTGGGTGTCTGCACTGTTGTTTCTCTCACTGTTCTCCTCTCTCCAGCTGCTGCTCTGCCACCATCGCTGCTGGCCCAGCCTTGGCTCACCCAGCTGTGGGTGCCTCTCAGAGCCGCTGGCATCAGCTCCACTGGACACAGGGGAAGCTTCTGGCAGATCCCACAAAAGCCACCCTGGAACGCCCCCTTGCCACCCAAACCAGATACAAAATGATAAGAGTAGCAAAAGTGTCACTATAGGACATGAAACAACACAAGCGCATGCAACTGCTGCTCTCAAGGTGAAGAAAAAAGGGAAATTTATTTTCTGACTCCAACATTTATAGTTTTCCCAGAGTGACAGTGGATTGGAGGGTGACAAGGCCACCTCTCTAATGACACTGGACAGACCAACAGTCCATCAACTTTCTCCTCCTCCCTAAAGAAATGCAAAACAAGGAGTTATTTACAGAAAGTGTGTGAGAAAGTTTGCTACAAGAATGTCAACATCAGAAGGCTTAGAAAATCTTAAAAAAAACAGGGCAACACAAAAGCACAAAAATTTGGATGCTGCTGTCCTCCTCACATCACTGGCATCACTGCACAATTGAGTTTTCTTGTAAAATGTCCAAAGCTGAGATTTTGCAAAACACACCTCTGCAAGCCCTGGGAGCATTTTGTGGGGATCCCAGGACAGCTCCCAGCAGGCAGGCTTTGCATGTGGGGCATCACATCAGTGCCTGCAGCATCAGGGCAGCATCAGTGCCAGGAATGCTGCCAGTGAGGATTGCCCTGCTGGGATTGCAGTGATGCTTCCAGGGCTGCAGGGATACAGTGCCAGGATTTCATGGCACTGCATCACACTCCGTGTGTGCAACCAAATCCCCTCTGGTCCACAGCCAGGGGCTCCCAGAAATGGCAGAACAACATGTTCACAGAAAGGGCAGCGCTTCTTTAGTGCTAGCACAGCTACAGCTTTAATTGAGGTGAGCAGTCTTGCCTCTGTTCCATGCCAGGGGTTATTGCCATCCCAGAAGCTTTTGGAGGAGACAGGCCCAGATGACAGTGCAGAGGGGTTCCTCTTGCTTCTCTGAATGAGGAGTGAGTTGGGAGTCTCTCCTCATCAGGTCCCTGTTCAGGACTATTCACATGGGGACATTCAGGACACACATGGGGGCATCAGGAGAGTGAAAGCCAACCAGGCTAGCTATTGAGAGAATCTCATCTCATCTCATCTTAGCAATGGTTTTGCACCCCTGAGCTCTCAATGTATTCCTTTGAAAGCCACTGAAGGGCCCAGGTCCCAGCAGCTGCCAGGTTTCGTTTCTTTTCTCTCTAAGAATGGTGCTGAGGACCACCAGAGGTGCTGCCTTGTGGAGTAATAAGACATTTGTCACGGTCTGAGATGGAAATCCTATCTGGTATAATTATTTTATATTAAAATAGATGAAAGTTTGATATGGAAATATAGAATGATGTATATTATATTAGTCTAAGAACAGGATATTCATCTTTACTTTAATTTGTAGACTTCATAATTTTGTTTGCATTCACTACAAGATAACTACTGTACATTCCTGAAAAATGACATCTTGCATGAAAAGACTTAACAAAAGCCACAGTGCTGATAATTTTCCCACAGTGGATCAGGGAGAACAGATCTCACTGTGGTCTCAGACCTGAACCAAGGCTCACCTTTATAATTTTAAACTAAATTGTAATGCTGTTGTAAAGGAAGTTTCTCTTGATTAACTATTTTACTCAGTCATATGAAACTAGATTTATTCTTCTGTAACAATCATTAAAAGGGCAAAAGTTTCATTTGGGGAGCTTGTTTGGTTGGCAAAATGCAGACATAGTGAATGTTATAGAGATAGGTGTATGAATTTATTAATTTTTTGTCAGCTGTTGCTCAACATACCTCAAATTTTTGGAAGAAGTTTGTGGGATTTTACTTTGAGACCTGAGAAACTGAATGCAGCACACTGAGTAATAATACCTGTGAGGAAGGGAGTAATACACTGTCCTTGGTTATTTTGGACGGTGAGGAGTAAAGTTCTTCTTGGGGGACACTGGCAGAAGGGTGAATGATGCATGAGCAGCTGGCTGCTTTCTGGAGGCTCCCAAAGTATGAGTTTTAAATAATAAAATCTTAATCAGATTATGTCTGTATTTTGGATAGCCTCTCTGGCACTGTGCTAGCTGACCACCTTTTGTAAGCACCTACACACAGAATGTACTCTTGTAGTAAAGACACCTTTAGTCCATCAGGCAAAAATATAGCAGATCCTTGCAGCTGAAAGCTGAATCCTCACATATTTAGAGCAGTGTTAATAAAGATTTTTAAGATCAAGAGTCTTTCCAAACTCATGAACTTCTCTTGTAATTGTTCCCAGTCTGGTTCTGCTCTGTGGTTGAGGCATATTTTCAGCTATGCTATACCCAAAAATAAATGCAATTTCCTGTTCAATTTACATGTTTGCACTTATAGACACTTGCAATCAGGACATCAAGAGAAGTGAACTTTTCAGTTCAAAAGCGTAAAAATACCTAATTTTAATTATTTGTAACCAACGAAATCCCTTAAATATGCCACTTGCACCTTAGATCTGCCACCAGCATTGATTTAGGACTCTCTGTTCCACAAACTTAATATATTTCAATGGATTAAAAAAAAAAGAAAGAAAGAAACAAAGCTCAACAACCTTTAACTCATGTTATAGTAGTTTAAAAGAGTATTAACTGAACCTCCAGGGAAAATGGAAGCCTATAATCAGACACAGTCATTACTCTAGATTATGTTCTAAAAGATTTTAATCCCTGTATTATTAAAAAAAAAATAGAAGTAGATATTTATATTTTTGTTGTTGCTTTTCTTCCTTACCCTGGACATATGGCACTTAAAATCGTGCACAGACCCTTTGTAAAAAGTGTGAGTTAGACACAGAGTATTGCCCAGACATGAAGCTTTAACTGTGAATTTCTTTGCTTTGGCACCAGAGGGTCAAAGTCAATTTTTAGGTGTTAACCAAACATAGGGTGCGTTGGGTTGTTTTGCCATCAATTTTTGAACATGCGAAAAACTTGATGTCTCTTAAATAATTAACTGTTTTTAATAAGTGCCAGAGCTGCCTCCCGGTTCCCATTTGTCCCTGTGGCTCAGGCACAGCCCTGCTCTGGGGCTGGCTCAGAGCTGGGCTCTCCCCCCACCAAAACTTTGGGGTGATGACAAATCATAACAGGTTTGGAAAGGAATCGATTCCCAAGGCCCCTTGCCAGAGGTCAAATTTGCAATTGCATGGAAATGTTAAGGTGCAATTGCTTCAGGCTTTAATGAACTCCAAAAAGAAATATGCAGGCCTGTAAAGCTCATCCATTAGATCCTGACCTACAAATGGCAAGGAATAACAGCAAGGCAGCCACGAGGTGTGCTGACTAAGGGAATTACCTGGCTGCAATTAGTTTTACATGTTTTGGCATTTAATCCTGGTGTCCAGGCACCAGGAGAGAGGACACAGAGATTACAAATTATTGGAAGAAGAGTGTTTCCAATGAAACAAGTGTGGATTTTCTCCTGCTCTCCCTTGCCTGGGCAGCAGCAGGGATCCCTCTCCTCCAGCTTTGGGAAGGAAAGGGTGGCAGTCCCTGGCTGGTGCACACCCCAAAAGGCAGCTCACCCTGGCCCCAGCAGATGGGAACCCTCCTGGTCAAGGAAGTGGGCACAGGACAGTGTTTTGGTTTTTTCTCAGAACTCCTGCTTTTCCAAGAAGAGGGAAGACCAAAAATAGGAGTAATTTGTAGAGCTATTATTAGATTGCACTAGCCAACCTGAGAACAAAGCAAAAGGTAATCACACTCCAAATGAATTAGCGGGTCTTTTAAGGGGGTGACGGAAGGAAAGTTTATTTTGTTTATGGCATTGGTGCTGTGTTGTAGAAATTATATTTGTCCTTTGTTTCACAATAAAAATTCTCTGCTTGCTTAAGACCCCGAGATTTTAATTTAAAAAGTTGTTGCCAGACATGGAGCAGAGATAAACACCCCTGTCTGAGCACACGTTAATTGCTGGCGCTGCGCTGCTCCAAGCATCTCTGCTGAGCTCTCCCCTCTAATGAGACAAACTTCCCACAGTCCAGGAGAGCCAAAAAATCCAGCCCTGCGTGTGCAGCTCCTCCTGACCTCGAGTTTTCAGGCTGGAAAGTGCCCACATCCCCTTCCATGCTGCTTTGTGAGGCTTGTGCCCTGATGGTGGGATTAAGGTACACTGCGAAGGGATCTGTCAGTGCCAGGTACAAAACAAACACACAAACAAGCAAACAAACAAGCAAACAAATAAATAAATAAACACAGTTCTCATTTGGCACAAACCTCCTAGCAACATAAATAATCCAAACCTGATTAACAAACTGGTCAGTTTGAAATGAAAGTAATGGTCTTGCTTTGCCTTCCTGCTCCCATCAGGACAATCACAGAGGGTTATCTGTTTGAATAAATGAATTAGAGTTGTCAAGCTGGCTTATTTCCCAATGGGAGAGTTTAGTTTTTGTGACCCAAGGGGCAGATTCCCAGGATGTCTTCCCCCCTAAGGGTGCCACCCAGTCAGTGGCCTGGCCAGGGCACTTTCAGCAGGTGAGTGAGTGTCAGGACCAGCTCTCAGCCAGAGCAGAAGAGCCCTGGCCAGGCTGGCTGAGCCACAGCAGCTGATGCTGGGCAAGGGGTGCACAGGACTGGGATGAGATGGGTGTCACCCCATCAGCCCCTTCTCATGGGCGGAATTCATTCCTCTGTAGGAGATTTACCAGCAGGAAAACAAAAAGAAAACAGAAAAGAGTTTATCTTATTTATGGAGAACTCTGCTTTGAGCCTGAGTGCCCAGAAAGCAGCTCTGTGTGTGTGTGTGTGGAACATGGTATCCCAGTCTGCATTTCTTTCTCTTTTCTGCCTTGCCTTTTTTTTTTTTTTTTTTTCATTCAAGGGCCAGGTCATTGCTTCTGAACCTCTCTCTCAAGAACTGACACTTAAAGTGCAAATGAAGCTAATGACAAGAGACAATATTTTAATGTTAATTAGATATTTCATGTGTCTTAGCTCATCAGAGCAATATTGCTCTTTTATGTATTACATGAAAGCAGAGCTTTAGCTTGGAGGAAAACAGGCAACACAGTTGGCCATAGAAGTAGCATTCTTGGGTTTGTAATTATTAAAATTATTGTTACATTTAGGAAATCCAGGAAACTTTGAAAGGAAGATACTTAATAATAATAATGGAGCTACTGCACTATAGGAAGCCCTGGCAAAGGCTTTACATCTTTCTTTTTCCTCCTACATGAGCTGGCATTGTAAAAGCTGTAGTCTCCCTAGCTCTTGCTAGGAGAGCAGACTTGGCTTTTCTGGAGGATTGTATTCATATATAATGCAGAAATGAGGTTTCTCTTTACCTGGGTTCCCCCTGCTTCCCTTCCTGCGACAAATTCCCTTTTCAACAGTTTTGTTAAAACACCAGTATGAGCTGCTAATGCTGTGCATCCCAGTGAAATGGCCTAATGATGATGTTCACCAGATCTAGGTACACAGTGTACAATATTTTCTGTGAATGTTTGCATTCCTTGTGGCCTGCTTTCTGCTCCTTTTGCGTTCTTTCACTGGCTATTTGAGAAGTTGCGTTTCACTGCCAAGAAGAATTTATACAAAGCAAATTTCAAAGTTGTGCACATATTTGAAGAAAATGAAATTTAAGGCCCTGTCACAGCAATGAGCTCCTTCCAGAGAGACCTCATGCATGGACCCTGAATGCAGAAAATGCCTGGAGAAGGTCACTGCCTCAGTGAGAGCTGCAGTCCCCCCCTTCCATGATGTCCTAGCTGCGGACACTCACCAGTGCAATCATCTCAAAAGAGGTAAAAAAGCCCTACAAAACCACAAAAATCATGTAGTGATTTCCTGAACATTTGTGCTTCAGCTGGACTTCCTTTTGAGATCACTCTGGGTAGAATAAATACATTAAAACTAAATTTTGTGAGGATCAACAGGGAAATTTCAAAGGGAATTTATATATTCTGGAACAAGATACGTTTTTTATTTAGCAGTTTGTGTGGGTGCCCACACCTAACAAGAACAGCAGAGTAAAAATGTAGTTAAGCTGTCTATTTTTGTCTACAGCTAGTATTTAAAAAAAAAAAAAAAAGTGTTAGGTCTGTGGTTTCTTTATGTGTTGTAAGAGCAAAGACACAACAGAGAGTGAATTCATTGAATAACGTAGTACTGCAGATTGGAACATCCTAGCTTTGCTCTACTTTCATTTTCAGTGTTCAGTTACTTTTTTTTTTTTTTTTTTTTTTTTTGCAGCATCATATATCCTGGAGGACAATCAAATTTATGGATAGGATTTTAATGTAAAACATTGATATTTGGGTGATAAGTTTTCTTAGTGACGGTTACTCAAAAATACTCCATGAGCAGTGAGTGAGAAGCATGCCAGGGTGGTGTGAGGAGCTCAGGGCCAGGGGGCTCTTTGCAGATCATTCCACAAGGATTTGGGTTCCCATTGGATTGGGGAGCTGCCTCCAGCACTGGTGAGGAGGAGCTGGGCAGTGCAAAGCACAGACTGAGCCCATCCTGCTGGGGAGCAGTGGCTGCACCAGCTCCAGAACAGCCCAGCTCTCATCCCTCCCCATCTCCCAGCCTCTGCTGGCACTGGAGATGCCATCCTGAAAGGATCCCAGAGGAGAGAGGGGGTATTTTTTAATAGGGGTAGAAATAATTTCATAACCCAATATTAAACACATACCTACACATAAAATAGGCACATGTGCTCACACACCTCAGCAACATCAACCTTGGTACTGTAACTGTTTACAGGAAGGAATAAAACTTGTGTGTTTGGGGTTCATTAATATACATTAACAATTGTAAACGTTCTGCCAGAATAAAAGCTGTTTGCTTTTCTACTTCAGGGTTTCTGCCCTTTTGGGACATCCAATGGGCAAATGGAATACTCTGATAGAGGGCTATAAGTGCTGTAAGTTATATTTAACTAAAATAAACAGGCAGATACAGACACTTCTGCTCTGCTATAAAAAGACTGCATATGCTCAATGCAGGTTTTCTTAAGGTAAGGGACAGAGCTTGGGAAGCTCTAAGGCAGCTAGATTTGCCCATATGGGAAGGCGGTCTTTCACTGATGATTTTGCAGACAGAAATTGCCCATCTGCACTGTTTGCAGGTGTTTTGAATGATTATATTATTAGCTCTGTCTGTTCAACTTTGCTTTTTTATGGTGGCTTTAGTATTGCAGTAAATAAAAAAGAAAAGAAATATATAAGCAGCCATCTGGTTCCCAATTTTTGACTAGCGCTCTTTGTCAAGAAAGAAAAAAGAATTCTCAGATATTATTTCCTAGTTCTGAAACACTGGCAAATGAGGAGAACAAATCCCCAAATTCTGACCTGAATATAAAATGGGGACGGAATTTTCTGCTTTTTATTTAACTTGCTCTGATTAATCCATTTAAAAGCAATTGTCTCTGTTCTGTTCTCATTTACGCCTCTGTGAAGTCAGCAGAGTAGTTCTGGGCTTACACCACCCTTTTAGGAGCAGAATCTTCTCCTGATGAAATGGGGGGGGGGGGGGGGGGGGGGGGAGGGCATTAAAGTGAAAGCAATCATTGTGAAACCATTTTCTATTTTTCTAAATGAGCAACAAAGACAGCTGGGAAGTGGTCCTTTGCTGCTGGATTTTTCAGGGAGGATTCACATTTCTCGCAGATATTTTTGCAAAGCAATGACAAAACTTTGCAAGACCTTTGGAAACAAAGAACAAACTATTTGCTATCTCAGCAGTAAGTTCCAAATCTTTAGACTGCATTTAAGTTTCTCTGAGCATAATATTTGATTATTGGCAATATGTTTCCAGTTAAATATTTCATATAGTGCATAAAGGCCTTTTCTGCTCTCGAGCATTCTGTAGATATTAATGAAAGCAGTGGATTTGTAGATTTATCTGGTGCCTGAACACCTTTTGCTGAAAATTGCTTCAGAGCTGGATCAGAGCTTTACACTGCCATTTAGTGATGCCTCTGTATTCATGAAATCAGAATTATGTATCTAAATGTAGGTAGTCTTTGGAGAGATGGTGCCAAGCTCACAGATATGGCCCAAATCCAAGTATTCTCCAAGTTCCCCAAACCCCATGAGGATTTCCTGGTGTTCTCCATGAGCAGCAGTGCCACACATGGGATTGGGGAGGGAGGGAGGGGAAGCTGTGCTGGCTCAGGGGCAGCTTTTGCACAATAAAAACAAGTGTATGGCCATAATCTGGCATTTGCAGTCCCCAGGGTGTAAGGACATCTGAGGCAAGCACTTAACCTACAACTGGAGCCTGTGTTTGCCCACCTGTTCTTGGGCACTTCTGCCTGAAGCTGAAGGCCTTCGGAAGGACAGCGGGATTAAAGAGTCACTCCAGGAACACCCCAAATCCACACAGAGTGGGGAGAAAAGGGTCAGTGACTGTGAACGTGGCAATGCTGATGGGCAAGGAGCAGCGCCTGGCTCTGCTTGCCAGCCAGGTGCTCAGTCCCTGCTGTGGTGAGATGGCACCACAGAGCTGCTGTTTATAGAAGGAGACAATCATACCAGGAACTTGGCAGGGACATGTTGGCTTTAAGGTTGCTCATCATGATAAAATTTGCTTGAATATGCCCTCCCCCGCCACTTGCCTTGCTAGTTTAGAAACTAACTCGGTTCTTCAGACCTTTTTGTCCTGTTCAAACAATTAACTGGAACCTAGTCATCATTCTTGAGTCTGGGCAAAATATATACATCTTGGTTTTGGGCTATGGGTGTAGCATGTGGCAGGTAATTGCTTGGAGCTTGGTTACAGGAGTTTTTATAAAAGCACATCTTATTTCTGCTTGCTTACCTTCAATCCAGCTACTGAACTAAAACAACACAGTTCATTAATCTTCTATGCATCTATGCCATTAATATTCTAGTAATTTGATCATGGTATCCTTAAATTAATAGAAGTCAGCATTCCTAAAAAGATTATGCATTTTTGCTTCAGCCATGTGACTAATAGTAACAGAGACAGAGACTCCTCCTCATGCTGAGTGCTCAGGTGATGTAAGCAGGGCTGGGATCTCACTTTAATCCTTAGGAGTGCTCTCAATTCCCTTGGCACCATTGCTAGGGCTGAGATATCATGTTTTCCAGCAGATATTGTAATCCCTGCCCCGTTAGGAGACCGCAGCAGCTGAATGGTGATGTCAGAAATGGGGAAGGTAAACAACTCTGAGCCAACTGTGCTCTGCTGTGGGAACTTCTCTTAAAGAAAACATCCAGCTCTTCATGTCCCTGTGATAACTGTGTGGAAGACAACTAAGCAAAAAAAAACCCAAACCAAAATAAAATTTAAAAAACCACTACCAACCCCCCAGAAGCTCCATTGATTTGTTCTCAGTATTTAGCAGCCTGTAGCTGTGTCTCAAGGGCCATCTGGATACCTTTGTTAAGGCAAAGGTTTATTTTGTTTAGTACGGTCAGTTCTCATGGAGTGGAACTCACTGAGTAAAGGCATCAGAGGTTCAGCAGCTTCACTTTGCACTTCCAGTTCCATAATGTGAGCTGTATTGCCAGGCTGCCCAGGGAGGCTGGGGATGCTCCAAACCTGGCAGTGCCCAAGGCCAGGCTGGATGAGGCCTTGACAGCCTGGTCTGGTGGGAGGTTAGGGCTCAGTGATCCTTGGGGTCCCTTCCATCCCTCAGAGTGCTGTGGGTCTCTGATATCAGCGGTTCCTGCCACACCTGCATGTGTTCCTCTACCATGCAGTGTGCAGAGGAGATCCTGCTCCCAGGACCAGAAAAAACACAAGGTTTAGGGTGTTACTGGTGTTGCTTCATGCTCTCTCCTTTCAGTGCTCTTTGGTAGTTCTGCTCTCCAGGATTTGCCTCTGGCAGATCAGCACAGCAGAGCACAAGGAACAGTGAGGTGAGGAGCAGGTTAGGACATCAAATCACCTCTTCTGTATTCCCTTCTGCCAGCTATACCTTGGATATTTTTATTGGGTTTTATTTTATTGTTTTATTGGTTTTTTATTTTTATTTGTTTTCTTAGTTATAAGTTATTCTAAGACTGGTGGAAAAAACTAGACAAGTATAGAAAAGCACTATTTTGTTATCATTCATTGACAGATTTGGGAAACAGTTTGAATGGCTCCAGGAATATCCAGGGAAAATGTATTTTGTGGCTGCAGATCCACAAGGGAGAGTCATGAGATATGCATTCCTGTCCTCCTGGGACTGGGTGTGCTTTTGTTGCAGATTTTCACTCACTGTTTTCATCTCCTAGTTGATCAGTATAAAATGACTAAAACCTGAGAGATGGATTTACTTTTTAACTAATGCAAATAATCATGTTGGTTATAATTGTTATTAGGGCTCCTTTGGGAATCTGTTGTTACAAGCACTCAACCCCTTTGTCTCTCCTTTGGGTCTCCAGGCTATGTTGCAATTTATAAAGATACCAGACCTTAGGCTAAATCAATGTCCTTAGGGTTATGAGATGTTGCTAAATATCAAAACAAAATCCCAGTGTTCCAGTTCTTTAACTTCACTATGTTTAATTAGCCATCCCAATTAACCTTCCCTTTGTGTTCCCTCATGTTTAAAGGGTTATATTAAAAGTACTGTAGAATTAAAGCCATTTAGAATATGCTGAGTATATTTCAAGGCATTCAGAAAGCCTCTCACATGATGCTGTCCTCATTTCAGTTTCACTAATGACTGGTCACTGGGGGCATATTTCCAAACCCCTGCACCTAGGTTGCAGAAATTGGAACAATATTCCTACCTGTGCATCCAGGTCACAGCGTGCTCAGGTGGGAAATCACTTGTGCAGGTCTCTCACCACGCTGCTCTGTGAGCCCGTGGGCACAAAGGACGTGTGAGGGAACAGTTACACATTTCTGCTCTGAGAATTCAGACATGGACAAGCATTTAGTCAGCACTTTTTGCTCAGGGGCCTGACAGAAAGACAAATACTGAATCAGGATTGCTGAATTCTGGTTTCCAAGGTCCTCGAGATAATTCCCAGATTTACAAAAACCAGCAGTGTTAGAAACAAGAGAACAGCATGGGAAAACACAAAAAGCTTCTCCCAAACAGTTAATAAGATTGCATTCCTGCAATATTATGGACAGATGAACAATCCCAGGTGAAAACCTGTTCAAACAATTAGAAAAATAAACTGTCAGTGTTTTCCATGTCCTGTGCTCCCAGCCACACACCTTGTTCCAGGGACAGGCAATGCCTGGGTCTGTTCAGGGTGATGGGATAAGAGAGCCTCCAAAACTATCTCTGTAGTCTTTAGGAATCTATGCATTTGGAAATGTATGCTGAGAGCACTCAGGGAGGTAGGAGAATAGTATTATGCCCATTTTATTATGCCCAAGGGTGAGTACATTTTTTAGATTTATGTTATATTAGAAAGCTTTTCACTTATTATTCTCTGTGCCTAACTCTCTGGATGCATTTTATAAGTCATCAGGATTTAACTCATGGCTATGGATTTTGTTATGGTAGAGCAGGTACCTAAAAAATCCCTGACTTGTCCAGTGTCACTCTGTATGCCTGGTGGCAGAACAAGGAACAAAAACCAGTCCATATATCTAATCTCTGACTCTTCCCTAGGTAACTTTCTCCAGCAGTAGTATTGAAAGATCATTTTAATTCATAGTTTTGTTTGTTGGAGGATATAAATTTCTCAGGGGTGAAATATGATCACAGAACAGCATTTATTTTTTGATTTTCTATATTTGGAAGGAGCTGAGATAATTCGAAGACCAGACTATGGTGTTATTTTAGTTAAATTTGTTCTCTCAAGGAATTTGTTATTAGATCTTCCTTTGGTTTTTTTAAAGAACAGGGAGGAAAAACAAAAGAGATGTTTATTTTATTGACACTGTGATATCACAGGCTTTCACTTAAGAAATCTGTTGGAGTCTGTCTTTGTTTTCTAAGACAAAGTCAGTTAAAAATATATCAGGTTTTGTGTTAAATGGTCTGATGGCATAAATTCAATAAAGACATTGTCTGGTATCCTCGCTCTATGACTCATAAGAGATACAAAGGAAACTAAGAAAAGCAAAGATTCATTTCCCTTTCCTTCTTCTTCTTCTCCTCTGCTTTTCATTGGCAACAGTAAAGTTCAACTGCAAGACATGTGATTGTAATATAATCAAATAACCTGCTGGTGTCTCATAAAGAAGTACTGGTTGTTTAAACGACTATTCATAACAGACTTAGATGTTTCATTGCTGGCGATGGTTTGAGATTCAGATAACATCAAATCAGTTGGAGTATGAGATTCAGCTCCTTTGAAAATGTACAAAGAACAAAGCCAACAGCACTACTGATGACTGACTGGTTGGGGGAGAAGAAAACAATGAATTTATTTAGGATTTTTATCAAGCCCGTTGAAGAATCTCGATGTGAGCTGCTCTATAGGCATGTGATAAACATCACAGAAACTGGAGATAGTGAAAGCTGAAGAGTAGGGGACACTTAGCATGTCTAGCTCCACAGTAAAATAGTTTATACAGAGGAAAGAGAGGGCTCAGTATAAATCATTCCCTAGCAGCTCTTCAGGGCACATTGTTGGGAAATACCTGCTAAAAAAGCCATCAGTTTATTTTGTGTATTGACTTTGAAGCCAGCGCAGGGAAGGCAGAGCTGTGACTCTGTGCTGAAACACTCCCAGTGCCCCCTGGCAGGGCAGACCCAACCTTGAGCCTTTTGCACCATCAGCCCTTCCTCGGGGTGACCCACAGCAGATGCAGTGCTCCAGCTCCCTCCAGGAATAGCTCCTGCACGGAGAGACATTCCTGCAGAAGCACTGCTCTGCAGGGAAGCTCGTGTTAGGGAACAAAAGCACTCTAGGAGAACTTAGATGTGGAGAAGTATTTTTTGAGATTCATTTATTAGCCACTGTATTGCTAATTGCTGATCTCCTGTTGAGCTAACCTCAAGTTCGACGGGGACAATGTTTATGAACCCAGTACTTAAAAGAGGAAATCTGGGGCAAAACTAAAAGTATATGTAACACTGATCTTTGAAGATTTATTGTTTTGCCTTATCAGCAAAGGTGCATTCAAAAATCAGGCAGTCCCCACTAAGAGTGAGAAATAAAACAACAACAAAAAAAAAATCCTTCCCTTTGCTTCAGGCTTTTGGATGCACTGGATTAAGTTCACTGCTAATTAGACACAATTGTGAAGCACAATTATTTATGAACCTTCAATGGGCCGAATTCATGAAAGGAATAACGAGTATGTATTTCCCTTTTGTAGAATTTTAATGAAGAAATGGCATTACTATTCATTATTTATCCACTTTCAAATTGTAATGAATAGTTCTACTAGCAAACACCAAATTTCTGTATTTACAGAAAGGCGGAACATGTGTAGATAATAACACAGTTCGGTATGTATGAAATCCTGTAATTCTATAAATATAGAAATAAAGAAATTATCAGCAGGACTATTCATTAAATTTTGAAAGTAGTAAATAATAAATAGGAATAACATTTATTCATTAAAATCCTCCAAACAGAAAATATTTGGTCTCTCTTTCTTAAATAAATCCAGTGCAATATTTCTGAGAGAAAGCTGGAGTTTATGATGATTTTTATTTTTTGTTCCTTTTGACATTGTTTCATATGCAGCCTTTATCCTAAATGCATTTTAAATAACATTAACCCATGTGTTTTCATTAAAAGTTGAAATACTACATTGTGCTGTGAAACAAAGATAATTTAGAGAGCCTGTCTTGCCTGGCTGAACAAAACACTTTCTAGCACCATTCTGGCCATGGGTGTACAGAAAACATTTTTGTTCCCAGCTCTAGAGTGGTATTCACATGTCCCAGTGTGTGAAGAGCAGGGTGCAAGAGGGGCATTTTGTCTGCTCAGCCCCCCAGACAGCCCAGTGTGAATTGCAGAGGCTGCTGCCCCAGCCCTGTGTGGGTTTCACAGGGAGGGAGTGCAGCCCAAGCTCCCAGCAGCAGCAGTGGCAGGACCTGGCACAAAAGTGCTGAAGGGCTCAGGAGCACAGCTAAGGCTGCACAGGGTGCCGCTGATGGTTTTTCAACGTGTTCACCACCAACAGATGAACTAAAACCCAAGGAAAATTTTCCCATAATTTAGTTTAATATGGCTGGGAGCTGAGCCCTGTGTCTCTGCTCTGTGCCGTGTCACTGCTGTCCCCCAGCCACTGCTCTCCCAGTTTCTCCAACAGAGCTTTGCTGTCCTCTGTTCATGGGGCCACAAGGTCAGTGCTGAAGGTTGAATTCATGTAACCTAAGCATGTCTTCCCTTAAAAATACACCTAAAGTTTAATTATGTATTGTATTAATTAATCTTCAGAAAGCTAAAACTTCAATACCATTTTAATTCCTTATACAGTAATTAAGCTCTTTCAACCTAATAAGAACACAGAGCTTGACTTTTTAAACTCCAATGAAGTACAGGATATTAGAGAAAAGCCCTTGCAGATGAGTCAATTATGGACTTTGATAGACATTATTTAATATTTTGGTTCAGTGTAGGGCAACCTTAGGGCCTGAGCAGGTGGCCCAAGCTCCTTGCAGTTTGGGGCACCTCTCACACAGCTGAACAGCAACAGATCTATTATTAAAAGTTCATTCACAATTAGGGAATACCTTTTCCCTTTATAGCTAAGAATCTGAGGTCCTGATAAATCTCGGTGAGTTTAACTCCAGAATCACAGACAGGTTTGGGTTGGAAGGGATTTTAAAGATCACATGGTTCCAAGTCCACCTTCTGCTACACCAAGTTACTGAGAGCCCCATTTCCAAAGAGAAATGGAATCTGTTTAGATGGTGAGATGTTCCTTTGATTTAATGATGCTGTAACTAACATCTAGGGTTCAATATGCAGATAACTTCTACATGAGTGTTGCCCAGTCACTTCCAATTATTATAGCAGGAAAACCAGACCAGAAGAGTACAGAACTGGTCACAGGTTGTTTGATTTTTTAATACTGTAAAAAAACTCAAGCTCAAAAACTTGGTTTATTTTGCATGAAGAAATTTGGTAAGCAAATACACTATTTTTACACAACTTTCATTAAGATTTAAGCACAGTGCTTGACATTGAGACACAACCATTATTTTAAAGAAAACTCTTTCCCTCTCCAACGTCATGACCTGGTGTGTATTGGGTGCAGGGGAGGGTTGCAAATCTCTTCTGGAAATCTGCAGGGAGCTGAAGTTTGCCTGGAAAAGCTGTGGATTCTCCCATGGTCAGGGACATGGGGGAGCACCAGGGACCCTTCCCCCGCCAGGGAACACCAGGAACCTTCTGTGGCTGCACCCAAATGTTTCCAGGTCTGTGTCCTGCTCCTGTGTGAGGTGGGCAGGGGGCTCAGGGGGGCTCGGCCACCTCATCCCCTTCAGCACATCCTGATCCTGAGCAGCTCCAAGCAGGACCCCTCAGATAGAAACTGGATCTGCATTCTTTACACAGCATTTCAAGGATTTCCACATGGTTCTCAATGGCTGAACCAGGACTTACAACCCCAAGTAATCTTGGCCCCCCTCCATAAGGGCTCAGTTACAGATGATGGCACGTGGCCCTTGCCATCAGATTAGCTTAAAAACATCTGTTTGGCTTTGGTGGCTTGGATCCTTCTGCAGCAAGCTCCTTTTCCTTGCTTTTTCAAGTTTGGTTTCTTGTACGTAACATTTACATCGTGATCTAAAAACAATTTTACACATAATAAAGTTTAACTATTTGATATTTTTCATTTCAAAACTAAATAACAGACATTTAAGAGAGTGTTTTTCTTTTTTTATATAAAAGCACACATGATAGTATTTTAAAACAGCAAATGACATCCACTGTAAATTTTTTTGATCTTTCTCTAGCAAATCCTCTATGAGTAAAGTTTGCCTGTATTCATGATTTTTTTTTTCTCAAAATGCTTTACTGCTCTTGGTAGAACTAACATCTGCTTCTCTGGGGAATCTCCTATTTATGACAATTGGAGATGGAGATATTTTTGAAAATTATTGGAGCTGTTTTTGAAAATTATTTGAGTTAAACTTCTCCTGCTCAGAAGTGTTTCCACAGGAGCTGACTGCACAGGCAGAGTTTCACTGATGACATTTGACAGAGCTGTTAATCCCCCTTGACTCTGATGTCTGGTGTCCCATTGCAGGAGTGGGGCAATCCCGTGATGCTCACACGTGCACAACAACATTCCCCCATCACTCACCACGTGCTCTGCTCCCAGATGAGATCCCTGGGACCAGCTGCTCCAAGCTGAGGAGCAAGGAGGAGACTTTCCCCATCAATATTCCCCTTCAGACTGCTTCAGGAATTGTCACCTTCTCCTGGTGGTGACCAGAGCAGATCCCTCTGTGCTGGTGCAGCACAGCCCCTCCAACAGCAGCCACTTTGCTTCTCCCATTCAAATTTTACAATTTTGCAAAGACTTCTGTTTCAACGTCCTGCAGAATGAACTCAAGAGGATAACTGTGAAAAGAGAAATATTTTTTTGCCAGCTGAGTCTCAATTATCACATCAGCAGCCATATTCCTGTGTGTAAAATGTCTCTTTTTTTTTTTTTTTTTTTTTTTTCTTTTTTCTTTTTTCTTTTTTTAAACAAAAATCATCATTCTGAAGCGCAAGAATTCTTTTGGGATTCTTGGTGATGAAATCTCTTATTTTCTCTAAGGACAGACTGTCCTCAGGGAATTGCCATGAGTTTTCAGAAAAGCAAGGTGTTGCAATCTAGTGCAACATTATGATTTAAATGCAATGCTGAATGATTATCAATTCTCTTAAGTGCTGAATTTGCAGGATCTTTTTTTGCACACTCTTTAGAAACAAAACACAAGGAACAAAAAGCCTCCAAAAAATAGAAGTGATGCTTCTGATTAAAGCAATACCTGTGCACTTCATAAATTTGATTGCAAATATAATTCTAAGCATGACACTATTTATGTTGGAAATAAAAAATAATATTTTCTGTTGTTTTCACATCTCTAAATCAAAGTACTAAATGGAGTCTTCCTAGTAGCCTTTTTGAGAATTTTGCTCATATCTGAATCTTTACATCAAGACCAGAATATGACAACAGGAAAAATAAAAATTTTAAAAATATTTATTTTCTTCTTTTGATGAGGTAAAACCACTTTGAGTTTGATGACTTGAATAAGCATGGACAACAGGAGTCTTTTTCAACTAAAGAAAAATGCATATGCAATGCCTTTGACTTTGGAAGAGCGTTTTCTTGGTCAAGAGGACCAAGTCCTTTCACTGATTACTCATCATCCCTTCTCATCTTACATATGTCTGATTATTTCCACAATTAAAATAGATTGCATGATCTTCCATCTAAATCTTTCTCTTTAAGAAAAAGAGAATTTAAAACCTAATTTATGAACTCTGATCTTATTAACCTTTCATTTGATTTGCTTCTGGGCCTTGATCTAAACAGGCTATTATACTTTCTGCTATTTTATTTGGTATGTGCTATTTCAAGGCACTCTGAAAACTAAAGCTCACCTGCAAAACCAAAACTAAACATTTTTTTCTTTTCTGCATTGTTCAGTGTTCTAAATCCCATAATCTGCTTCAAATATTAAGGAAAAAAATATTAAACAATCTGCGTTAATAGACGGGAACCTTGTTGGGTTTTGCCAGTGGTTTCCCAAGCAGTCCCTTTTTGTCCAGAGCAAAAGCTATTCTCACTGTTGCCTCCTCCTAAAGGAATTTGAACTCTCCATTCCTGCTGTTTCCTCACACATGCATTGTTTTTATTTCTGCTACTTACATTAGCCCAGATTGTCTTTATTTCCTTTCCCCCCACAATGTCCTGATTCCTTTCCTCCTCCTACAGACATCACGACCTTGGCTTCTAAAAATCAGTCAAGCTGCCTCTTTTCCTCCCTAGTTTTTACCATCTTATTTGCTCATCTCAGTTTATGAATGCTCTGCCCCCCATTCTTCACTCCTTTTTTTGCACTCTCACATCCTCTTCCTTCCCTTTCATTTTCCAGGATTCTGCCTTATTCCCTTTCTCAGATCTGATTATTGCCCTGGATTCCCCTTCTCTGAGCTGCCACATCTGCCCTTGGCTGGTGATGGGCATTCTCCTTCCATCCTCCTGCTGGCACTGCAAGGGGGGAAGGGGTTTCCAAGGATGCTCCTCTCAGGAGCAAGAGCTGCATGCACTTTGGAATTTTTCCCTTATCACTGAACACATCCTACCTGTGAATTTCAGAGTTCCTTCCTCTGTGCATTAAAGAACAGCCTGGGCAGGGTTTGGTGTTAACTCCCCATCACTCTGGGTATCTCCTAACAAAGGGTCAGGACCATGCAAAGATAGAAAATTATCTGTATTTAGGATCAGATTTTTGTAATTTCTCTGCTTGCTTTGTATAACTTGGTTGTCTTCTGCAAAGGAAAAGGATCATTGTTCAGGGGTTTTGGGTTTAAATATTTATATTTAAATAAATTCCAGAAGATATATGCCAATAAAGTAAGCGGTTTGCAAATAAAATCTTCAGGAATAATAAGAAGGCAAAGAAAAAATGGGTTTTTGCAAGGAGAAGAAACAACCAACAGTCCAGGGCATATTTGCCTTCAATATAAGAGCCAGGCTGTACCAATAGCCCAGCCAAGAGGATTAGTCTGCTTTGACTGAATCCACCATTAATAGTTCAGACTTCACCCTGGTCTGAGTCTTCCCCAGCTATGAAGTAAAGCACCCATGGTCCAATGGTCCAACACATGCAGAGGTTTCCATCCCTCTGCACATGTTGGACCACTGGACCATGGAAAAGTGCTGGGGAAGACAGAGAGAAGTGCCGGAATTTCTCTCTGTGTAATACAGTAAGGCTGAAGTTCTACACACTGTTAAAAAGACTGGACTGAAAGCAAAAAATCAAATATATATGCAGTAGACAAAGTCATGCTGGATTAGAGAATTTTTCAACTGCAGATTCATTTAAAATATGTCACAAAAATGGTCATTAATACAATGAAGAAACAGGGTTTTTTCCCTCTGCTCACTGTTTTGTTTCTTTGTTTTCTTTCTTACTTTAATTCTATTATTCTCTTCTCTTCTCAGCATTGCTAGTTGCAATTCTTTTCTTACCAATCCCTGTGTACAAACCCACCTGCCCAAACAAGGCTGGTTTGGGAATCAACATTTATCTTTCATGAGTCATTATTTTAATAGTTAACTGTAGATTTTAGAACTTTGATTTTTGTTTTATTTCCAATGTCCTTTTCACAGACTTTTGGAGCAGCTGTGATAATCCAGGACAGCCACTGCACGAAAGAGTGGCCTGGCACAAACACACACAGGCACAAGCACACACATGTGTGCTGATATAACTTTTTATGGCAAGCAGAGCAGGATTCCACCCATATTTCTGGTACAGAGGGAACAGAAGTTAATTTGTGGGTTGGTGAGAGAGAGCTTGTGACACTGCACTCCATTTCACATCAAGAGACATTAACTTGAAATTACTGTTTCCAAGGGAAACACTTATGACTCAAAGCATTAATTTGCATTAGTCCACGATAAGGCTAGTCTGTAAATTGAGTTATTGAAAATAACTCGCAACCATAGCACCAAGGAAGGAATTAACTGGGAATGTTGTTCTATAAACATAAGTGGATATTTTTTCCAGGTAGTTAAAATACTAAAAGTGTGCAAAATGTAATCAATTTAGTTTTCTAGTAAGGTCATTCTTTAACAAATTGTCACTATGGAAGTAATCAGTTTGGACAAATTTGTGTTGGCTGTGTTTTATCTCCTCACTTCTTAGTTTCATGTGAACAGCCTATTAAAACCCATGGTTTGGGACAAGCTCTACATTTTTCTCTTACAGCTGTGAGGACAATGGTCATTCTTTACAAATTTAGTTCAAGGTAATGTGATGTTCTACCCAATCTGGCAGAAAGATTTATAACTTCGCAACTGGGGCTAAATTTCTGTGTTGTAAGCAAGTCTGGTCTCAGGGAAATTTCACCTCTTTTGAACATCATAAAGTTTATTTAGAAAAAAATCTCCATAAAAGATGCTCTTTACCCTTAGTGCACTCCTACAATATCCACTTAGAGTGAGTTAACAATCAGTAGTATTAATAACTGAAATGTACACCAGCAAAATTATTCAAAATAATTACTGATAACCAGCTAAATATGTGTCACCACTTTTTATTATTCTGGCTCAGCCAACATCCCCCCAAGTAAATACAGCCAAGAAGGTCCAGTTCTTTCAATTCTCACTCGGGTTTCCATTCTCACCCAGCATCATCCCTTTGATACAGGAATGGAAATGCTTGCAAATTTTCTGGTCTGTATTACAGCTGTTCTTTCTTTTCAGGAGCAGCCCAGAGTGGCACCCAGCAGACACCTCTGCCCCTCAGGGAGACATGCCCCAGCTCTGCACATGCACAGGAAAAAGGTACCCAGACACCCCATGGCCTTCTGGCATTCTCCAAGCACCCCTTCAGTTTATTTGATCCAAATAACCGTATATAAACTGCATATACCCTGGAAGAGGAGAGAGGAAAGCAGTGAGGACTATATTTTCCAGACTAAGGATCTTTAAATCCAGATGCTCTCTCCTTTTATTGCATTACCATCTGCACCTGTGTTTGTAGCAGAAAACCTCTAGGTTTCCTTCCTTTCTCTTCAATTCAAACTGAAGAACAAACTTCCAAACCCAGCAGCACAGCCAAGGTTTGGTGGGGCACTGAAGTGCCGATGAGTTTGTCCAAAAGGCATGGCCTGAAGGACACAGATATCCCAATAAATCAAACTGTTTCCCCTTCCCCAGGGTGATTTGGTGCCCAGGCTCCCCTTTTGGGCTGGAGGGGGTGAAGCCAGCTTTGAGCTGCCCCAGCAGAGGAAGGCTCAGGGCTGGGTTAGACACAGGCTTAGGCACAGGGTGTGGGGGCTCCCACCTGCACGGACACATGGGCGAGGATGGGGATGGTCTGCGAGGGGCAGTGACCCTGCAGACGTGCAGGTGATGCAGGGGATGCAGGAGCAGGCTGCAGGGCTGTGTCTGTGCAGGCTGTGCCTTCCCTGCCCTCTCCCATCCCCATTCCAGCTGCCTGCCATGCCCGACAGGGCACCCTGCCGTGTATCTCTCAATTGCTTCTCATGAGTAAGGACATTATTTTTGATCCAAACTAATATGTAATTATCTATTTCAGAATGTTTTATTAGGAATTAGAACCCTTTTTATATTTTAACCAAACATATTCATTTCACAGCATGTTAAAAATCATTTTCTCTCTCCTAACTGTGTTTATCCTTTCTCCGTAATATTTCACAGCTGAAGTCCTTTTCTAAGAGAGCTTGAAAAATATTATCTGGTTTTATTTTTTTTTTTAATTGAGCATATATGGACAAAATCTGCTCTCTTCTTTCCTGTCCTTAGCATTCTAAAATGTACCTGTGTTCAAATATTAAGAAATAAAACAAATATAAATTATGCATTTTCCAAGTTAATTTAAAATGCATTATGCACTGCTTTGTTCTCTGGAATTAGTATTATTAAGGGGACAGATCTGTATGGATTAATTTTGAGTCAGTTTATTCACTTCTTTGTAATTCAGTGGCAAGAATTTCTGTCCCCAGGCATCAAATTAAAATTTTTACTGTAAGTAACACATACACAATATAGACCTTTTTGTATTGTTTCTTTGTTTTTCTATCAGACAACATATTTACATATTGTATTATTTTACAAAACCACCTCTTTCAAAGTAAACAAAACTTCCCCCCTCTTCTTGAAAATTATTTTAATGTTCCCATTGTCATTGTACTCAACTGGAACCTGGTTCTAGTTTTGAGGGTTTTTGCCTTTCCATCAATAATCACATAACATTTAGCTGTGTCTTCCCTGAGATGTCTCACGAGCTGAATAATCATCCAACATCTCCTTTCTTCCAAATATTTTTGGTGGTGTTCAAGCTGCTGCTTTACGATTTCTTTTTAAAAACCCAAGCTATTCAATAATCATTTTAAAATAATGTTTTATTGCAATAATTCTTTGCACTTACATGTTTTAAATCTTTATTTTTCCCTAAACTGAGCAAGAAAATAGAGGCTGCTTTCTTAATTAGTCTTCTTTAAACAAAATATCCTTTCATATGCACTAATAAAGACTAAGGATCATTTCTCTCTTGTTTAAATAACTGCTTGCTGTAGTATAAAATTGTAAGAGACATGATGCAGATCAAGATGCTGGCTTGAAGTGGAGAAGAGGAACAAGCAGTGCAATAATAAGCAGATTTTAATGATTTACTATAAATCAGCATTTTTGCCCTGTCAGTGAGATTGAAGAGGCAGACAGCTCCTCACATGTCTGCCTAGCAAATGTCTTCCTGATGAATCATGTGCTCTGAATCACTGATCACAACATTCAAACAGCACATCCAAATAATGAGGAAAACATATACACAGCATTCTTACGCCGAGTCTAAAACTGCAGGAATATGTGTTTTCAGTGGTGTGGTAGTTAAACCCCTGCATTGATACTGTGTCTGTTCAGCAGAGGGTAATATAAGGTTAACTATTGATGTCCTAGCTTTACTTCCACGTGTTAAATCAACGTGGAAAATCTAATCTTTACATACTCTGCTGGGGAAAAAAAAGAAGGGAAAAGTGGATAAAAACGTATATTTTAAAAATATTTTTCAACAGAGAAATGCATCAGCTCCTCATTGAGAGAAATATTACTGTGATTAATTAGAACAGCAGCAAGGCCATTGTTTTATATAGAGGGTGGTTGAGATGACCATTGTTAATAATTTCAGTTGGTCACTGAGGTAATAGTGGTTATAAACTGTTATGCATTGCATGCCCTAATGTTCATCGATCCTCCCCACGGCGCTGCCAATGGGCTCAGGTAACCAAATAATTGTCATCAAACTCCTCTGCACTGGGGTGTCACTGAGCCCTGCTCTCCACTGCAAAACAACCACGTTTTTAAGGGTTACTTGATCCAAGGGAGGGGGTCTTGGGGGTGAAGGGATGAGGTGCAGCCCCAACAACCCTGGGAGAATCAGGGAATCCAGGGCAGGGTGGGTCCAGCCTCAGCCTTCACAGACAACACTCCCATGACAAAAGTGAATAAACAAGGGACTGACTCACCTCTCCGTTGGGTCCAAGAGGGCTGACAGTGTGCTCAGCAGCAGTAATTGTGATCCCTGTTGTCCCCATCTGCAGAAGAAGCTCTGGCCAGGCTCTCACACCACCACAGCTGAGGGAGGAAAGCCCGTTTGCAGGTCAGCCCAGTGGACCTCATCCTACACATCGGCTGTTGGAGGATAAAATGAAGACTTTGGATTCCAGCAGTCTCTGTCCTGTAACCTTTTATTAACATCATTATTTATTCAGAAAACAGTTTTGAAATAAATAATTTTGTAACAGTAGGAACCTTGAACTTAGAAACTTGAATAAAAGGATCCAAGTTTGGTTACGGTGATCCTTCGAAAGTAACTCGTCATTCCTAGTTTTGTAGGCTGTAACTTTAGCATTTATTACTAATTTTCTGCACTGGTCTAAATGCACTCTGCATGTTGAGTTTAAAACACATTTATGTACATAGTATTTGCAGTTCAAGTCATCCTTATGCAGAGTTGGTAAAAGGTTTCTCCTAGAGATCCTGAAGCTGAGCTGGCACAGAGAGCCAGGGATGTTTTTTCTCCACATCTCTGCACCCTGCCACCCCTTTGATGCAGAATCACAATATATATTTCTGAAAGAAGCTGCTGTCCATTTTTCGAAGATGTGAAATTTAAAGTCCTCGTCTTTTCTGGTTTGTACTCAAGGGAAAAAAAAATAATAATGGGCTTTTAAAACAATAAAACATCAATGTATTTTAAACATGACCATGTCAGGCTCAAAAATGTTTTTCAAAAGCATATCCATTTGTTTAATTTGAATAAGAGCATACTTAATTTCATGGTCATTTGGTTAAAGCAGTTATTTTTATTAATGTGTTATTGAGCTAGAGGCTGAGGGCACTGGTCAGTTTGCTCCTGTATAACTCACTCGCTTGGAGAATGAAGTCTTGCAGTACAAAGGGGAAAACTCGGATGTGCTATTTAGCCATCACAATGGTATATTTGATCTGTGTTCTTATTTTATTCAAAGTAAGAAGGGGAAAAAACAAACGCTCAGACTGCTGATTTCTGCAGAAAAAATCTGCAAATGAACTGTTCTATTAGCACAAATGTACAAAAGTCTTTAGAACCTCTCTCTTCAAAAGCATAATTAGGTATTTATTTCAGACATACTAACATCTTTGCAGTAGCTAATAAGATGCAGCCCATTTGAATATTAATATAATAAATGATTAAATTAAACAGCAAGATTCAGACTCAGAAATAGCCTTTATAGGTCCCAGGGGGTCACTAAAACTGTATTCCATTTCTTCCTACAGTTAACATAGTACAAGGGACATGAATGCGTAAAGCAATATTTGTCTTATGAAACATGGAGTTTTATATTGTGCTATTCAGTTTTATTACTCCACAGTTTGAAGCTGAGGCCTGTGATGAAGTCACCATGCTGGGACCCAACAGCAACTCTTCCTGTTTCAGTGCTTTTTGGCATCAAAGTGACGCATCGTTGCTTTGGCAGAGGCAAACCTCATGGCAGGCTACATATAAATAGGTTAACAACGTTGGCGTGTGATAAAATAATAACAACACACACACACACACCAAAAAAAAGTTGCTCTAAAGTAAATGGCTGAGGAATTTTTCATCTGTACATTATTATGTATTTATTATTAATAATATGTACCCAATAATGTGCAGAATTATTACCAATGGCATGAGGATGATAGGTTAGGCTTATTTTTTTTTCCACTGTACACCAGATAAAAGAAAAATAGGCAAAGCAGGCAATTATAATTGGCTATTATTCCAATAAAGGTGGTTCCCTTCTCAAATTAGTCCATGAAAACTGCACACTATCCAAATCCCATGAACCTGAGAGGTGTTAATAAACATCTGGTCATGGTTTTTGCTTAATTAGCAATCCTTAGTTTGGACTGAAGTCTGTTTATGTAAAACAAAACACACGTATGCACATGCACACACACACACACACTGTCTCCACTCTCTTTCACCCCCCCACTCCCTCATAACAATAACAAAAAAAGAGGTTTTTGTTTCATGAGCCACAGCCCTTCTGCAGTCCAAACCAGCTTCTTGTAAGTGCTCGGTGGGAGAATTGGATTTTTAAGTCTTACCATTTGTCAACACAGCAGAATAAAATGAAAGCTATTTGGATTTGTCTGTTTCTGTTCATTTTACCAGACTAATGTCACCTCAATCAGCCCTACAAAATCCTGGTGTTTTATTGGAAACTAAATTACCATTTTTAAATGCAAAAAGAAATTGCGTGCTTACCACAGGTTACTGAAAAATGCCATGTTATTATTCTTAGCATCCAAAATCTCACAGCACCATCTCTCTAAGGAGCAGCATTGGCAGGGAGGTAATGGATAAACATGCAACTGTGCTTGCAAGACTATACTGTCTAAATTAGATAAAAGAAAAGTAGGAAGAAAACTCCAAGATAAGTGGTACAAAGTAAATCAAAACAAATCATCTTACCAAACTTTATTCGCATCTGATACCATTTTTAGAAATTAAGGTCAGTTTTGTGGAACTAATAGGGAGTTACACCTATATATCTTGGGCACCATGACAATGCTTGAGAGGAAGATTTATACACTATGGTTGCAGATGCAGAAGAAAGATATGAGAGATCAAATGGAAGTGCATGATAACAAATGAAAAATGGTCCCCACAGCCCATAAATTAATTGAGAAAAGAAGGTTGTCATTATTTGAACATGCTTTAAAATAAGGTATGGGGTCCAGATGGCAGAGAATAGATAGACCAACAAAGTTTGAGTAATTGATGACTTAAAAATAAAACAAGATCTTAAAGAAATGAATCACGTTGGGAGAGTTAGAGGAGGAATATTAGATGAAAAAGCACAAAAACTCCTCGAAACTTCAGAGCAAAAATAAAAGTATAGGAAAACAGACACATTTTTTCGTGAAGGATCTAAATAAATGTAAGTAATAAATATTTCAGGCAGCAATTGTATCCCCATTAAGGACACTTTTCTATTGTCATTTCATTAACCTATTCAGCTTTGTTTTCACAATTTTATTTCTCCTTTTTTTTTTTTTTTTCTTTTGTGGTCTAAGTTTTTTTTGGAATGAACTGAGAGGAATTAGCAAAGGCTGTGCTATAAAAATCACAATTACCATTTCTGCTCCCAACACTGTCGTTAGCTCATGGGGTCACTGCAGAGAGCCCTTTGGTAAACAGTGACACATTTCCAGAGCTTATTGTCTGCATTTGCAGTGCCTGATATCCAGCACCACAGCCAGTGCTGGTTCAGCCCAAACCCTCCTTTGCTTTCCAGTTTAGTGGGTTTAGACAGGTTAAGGAGGAAGTGACAACACTCACATGTGTCTGATCCCATATTTGGCTTTTTTTTTTCTCTCCTTAATCCCTCTTCCCTTTCTCCATTCTGAAGGGGTGGCAGCACGTAGCATTAAATGGTACTTCAGTGTTATGCAATGCCAGGTAATAAATAAATAAACTAGGCACAGTTTTACTATTTTTGCCTTTAAAATGTCGCCCATCTGTCCATGAAGGGGATGTAAATATCTGCATGGGGGCAGGTGAGTGTGTCTGCCAGGAGGTGTGTGTGTGTATGTATATCTGCACTGTGTGTCTGTGTGTATGCATGTGTGCATTTTCCATATTTATCGCTTTTCAGTACATTAGAGCATTTAGTACTTTGGAAGGCACTCATCCAAACAGAGCTCCATGTAAATGCACTGTGTACAAGCCAAGAAAGAACAGCTCCAGGCTGATAGAAACCTCAGAAGTATGTTAAATCATAGTACTCAACTGTTCCTCATTAGAACACTCCTCATTTCTTTTTTTTTCCCTCTTCCACTTAAAAAAAAAAAAAATGTTTTCTCAAAGCCGCTTACTTTGACGCTGCACTCTAGGAGCATATTATGAATATTCAGATTGGAAATAGAGCACCATCTAATAATGTGGAACACAAAGGAACCCTGAAATGTATTCAGCCTCTTATTTACATTGTCATGAGAGATATTGCATTATCCAACAATGGCTCCATTCCACACTGTATCCGTTACCCCTTGCATTAAGGCTCCTTGGGAACTTATTATTGATGACAAAAATGCAGCTAATGAGAGACTGCAGAGTTACTAAATGTATAGGTAAGCTATGTTGCCTATAAGAAGGATAGCCCTAAAGGAAAAAACATCAAAGCCCGAGAGCTGATTTGTTCAGAAGTGCAACTGAGATGGGAAGAAAAGCAAACTTGGGGACCTTCCCATCATGGCACACAATGATGTCATTAAGGTGCATTAATCTCAAGGAGGATCTATGCAGGGAAACGAAAACGTGACCCTCGGTGCAGAAGGAAAGCAAAAAAGGCTTGGAAATATTCAGGAGGCAGAAATAGGAGGCAACAAACATTTCAAGGGAAAGATAGTTGCCAGCAGGATTGATTTGAATACGGGAGGTGGTGATTTATTTTCCACGCTTCTCATAAAGAGCAGAGATGCTCTCTGTGCCCTGCTCTCCCCCTGCGCGGCGGCAGGAAGGATGGGATGGGGCTCCCGTGCCCGGTGAGCAATGGCTGCCCTTTCCCAGACACCACAAATGAATGCAGCCCGGTGCAGAGACCAATTCCAACACTTGGCCAGGAGTGTGTAAAAAAATGGCATCGTCCACGTTCTTTGCATTTGTAACAGAAGAGAGGGAAAAGGGACAATTTCATTAAAAGTCCAGGCTCTGTAAAGAGAATGTTAAATAGTTTCATACCCAAAACCCAAACTGCTTTGAATGCAAGTCCTGCTTTGCCCTTAACTGAAATGAAATTTCACAAATCCGGCTGTACATAGAGAAAGAAAATGAAAGACAAAATATTTACTCATGGACTCAATAGTCCCTTTTTTAAAAGGGAGGGGGTTTACTATTGATTTTTTAACAATATAAATTTAGCATATTTCACATGATCCATTACATTCCTTAGAACCATTAGGATGCAGTTTACATGATTTATTCAGAATAAGGTCCACTTTTAGCTATATTTAAGTCTCCTATTTGTTATTTAACATGTGTTTAATGTTTTTTGTCCCTGCTGTGCACAGCTGCAAGCCGCTATTTTTTGGCAATTTTTGTGACTGTGAAGTGATTTGTGTCTTTGAATCTCACCTTTCTATTCTATGGCCTGCTGTTTTGATTTTTTTCTAAACTTTAAGAAATAAGTTGCACTGTGTTATGACCTTTACTTCACTTCATGGAAGTAAACAAGAAGTCTAAAAGCACCATTAAAAAATCATGGCAGGTACCCTTATGGGGTAGCTACAAGGACACATATGTAATTGATTTAGCATTCTGTGACACTGTAATTTAAAGCAGTTTAAGGAAAGCCCTCTAAAAATCCAGTAATGACACAGAAAATACTAATTGAGAGCTGGCAAACACTTCACTCACCACTTACAGACCAGGCACATAAATCCTCCATAGCAGGAAACCTTCCATATTGGACAACTTCTTGAAGTTTTTTTTCAGCTGATCTCAAGTAGGAAAAATCTGACCAGAAAATAAGTTGTTATTATTGCGCAATATATTTAAAATATGCTTTTTATTTCCACAGAATGTGATGCTAAAGTGCATCAGATACATACAAATTATTGCAGGGAGTTTTGGAGCAAAAGAAGCATAAGGATCCTTGTATTTCAACTGGTTTCCCAGGCACAAAACTTTTGAAAAGCGATCATAATGAATGATGGCAAAGCATGACAGCTAGAGCAGCATAATTGTCCTTTTTTTTTTTGGGTGTTAAATGGGACTTCCCAAACCATACCCATGAGCAATTGTGAAAGTTTGCTGAAATGCCATGAATTCATCTCCAGTCCCAGTATTTCAGTGCCATGACCTGGGCTCCCCAGCATCCCTCACCACTCCAGCCACCCTTTCTCCTTTGGCCACCCCTTGATTTTGAGGCAGTGAATCAGGATCTCTCCTGCACATTAAAATCTACATAGAATTCATGGACAATGAATGTGCAATGTTCACATAATGATCTAGAAAGGCAGCCAGCAGTGCATGATGCATGTGCTGGTGCCTATTCCTATTTTATGTGGGGTAAAATGGCAATGCTCTGTGGTGTGCTGGAATCTCAGAGATGTGTGCTGGTGAGCCACTCTCTCATTTGGAAGGCTCCAACTCCCCATCACCAATAAATATAAGTGAAACACTCACTGTTGGGTATATTGGGGGCATTTGTTGTTGCTCTTTATGATATCTCTGTATAATTTCAATGTCCATCAAACTTACTTTAATTGATAGGAGACCATTTCCCCTTAACAATTTGAAGCAAATATAGTAGGTAAAAATTCCTGCATCAATTTGAATGCATTTACCTGTAAGTGGCAAACTTAGTAACTTCATTTATCTGATTTTAATGAAAATGGAAAATGCACTGCTATATGACTTTAAGAAAAAAAGTAAAATATAAGTTATTACTGTTTGATATATGTTTCCCATCCTTTTATAGGATCTATAAGAGAAAGCCATGTTGAAACAGTTTAATGCAATGCCTTTAACTTATCTAAACCACATTCAACTGACTGCACTGGGAAAATTGAATCTTTTCCTCACAATCTTAGTGACATGAAAAATATATAATACGGTAAATGATTAATGCAGTTATAAACTATACCTGAGATAAGATTTAAGTATTCATATTTCTATCATGTTAATACAACACGATAAACCCATGAAGCAAACTTGACCATAGCATTTGTTATTCTGTCCAGTGTTCAATTATTCTTTGTCCAAATACAATTTAGGAGCTTGCTGGAATACATTCTCTGGGTACAAAGCATTATGTGCTACAGTGAGATAATCAAAGGAGTGGTCAGCAACTGTAGACCTCAATCCAGTATATGCAGAGCTGCAAAATAAAAGGGAGCCCAGAACATAACCCCATGCAGGTTTTCTCTTTTTTTTTTAAATTTTGGTTGCCCAGAATATGCCATTAACACATAAAAGCATTATTTTTCCTTGCTTCTAACATTTCACTGAAAGCTTTATATTTTTAGGCAAACCTAAATTGACATAATCACAGATGTACTTAGCAACTACCAAGACAATTTCAAACCACGTTGCTTTAATAACTAACCTCTTCTAATTTCTGCAGGAAGGGTCAAATTCTGCCCATGGGAAACGTGTAAAACTCTGAATGATACCAAGAGAAGAAATGAGACCACACTGATGACTGCTTTGATGCTTGGATGGGCATTTTATCACAAGGATCTTGTGCCTCCATGTAAATAATGGCCAATTGTCCTGCAGACAGGCAGCGAGCCTAGCAGGAAAGCACACAGCTGCAAGATGGGGGAAATCTGTGGATCTGTCTCAGCAGCTCTGCAGGGGGTTACCTCAGCTTACCCCATTGCAAAATGAGTATGAGACTTCATTTTCAAAGGTGCATTTGTGCCCTTGAATGACAGGTGAGAGAATTTTGAAATTAGATCAGATAATTCATAAAGTGATGAAGCTATTTTACAAGTTTAACAGAGCTTTGTGCAAGGGGTTGGAGCAGGTGATATCCAGAGGTCCCAGCCAGTCTAAATTATTCCATGATTCACTGACTGCAGCCCTTGTCATTAGTGGTTTAAAGTACCTGCAGCTCTGAGCTCTTGTCCCCCAGTTCCAGCCACCAACTCACCATCCACGTGTGGGGACAGCCCAGGTGTCTCTCATGCTGTGGTGACCCACTTTAACCATGTTTAGACTGGAGTCTCCTCAGGGACAGCTGAGATTCCTTTGAGCTCTCTGAAATATTGGTGCTTTCTGAGCTGGAATTGGTAGTAAAAGAAAGAGGTACTCTTAAGAGTTACTCAGAAAATAATGCTGAAGATGAGCAGATTTAACAATGAACTTTTTTTTTTTTCCTCAAAGCCTTCATTGAAAAATTAAATTGCCAGGAGTTCTACTGTTTTATTTGCCCCCCAACTCAGCTGTCAGCTGAAGAGCTTTTGATGAAAACGTATTTTTGAAATGAGTACAGAAGCCAGCTGGGACGGCCAGGCAAGGCCCTTTGCTAAGCTAATCTGTCACTGCTAAGGTTTGGATGGGGACACATGCAGGATGATCTGAGCTTTGCCTAGCTTTCAGAATGGTAGGTAAGCTTAATAGCCATATTTTAAATAATACTGCTACACTACATCACATTGCAAATATGCCCTGTAATCAAAAGGAAAAAAAAGCAAGGAGCTGACAGAATTAGAATAGAATAGAATACAATACACCTCTCTGGGTGGAGTTATTTTATTTTCCCAAAAGGAGCCACAAGCTCTTCTTTAATTAAATAGGCCTTAAGAATAGCATCAAAAATGATAAGCAGAAATTAAATACTTCCCACTACTTGTTTAAAATTTGAGTACGCTGTAATAATTCTTTATTTCCATGACATTAATTTTATGGGCTCATTCACTTTCTATTTGATCAGAACTTCTGCATATAATAGTTACCAGCATTTCAAACAAGAAATCATAGATGACTGGATATATACCAGGATAGTCACTATTGTAGGGGTAATCCTGGTAATGGGGCATTTTTATTAAGAACAGAAAAAGCCAACATGATTTTTGAAATAGCAACAGGACAAGAGGACTCAAACTGCACCAGGAGAGGTCCAGGCTGGTCATGAGAAGGAATTTCTTCATGGAAAGGGTGGTTCAATGTTGGAAGGGGCTGCCCAGGGAGGTGGTGGAGTCCCCATCCCTGGAGGTGTTCACAGAATCTCTGGATGTGCACTCAGTGCTCTGGGCTGGGTGACAAGATGAGGATGGTCAAAAGTTTGAATCCTTGATCTAGGAGGTCTTTTCCAGCCCAAATGATTCTATGATTCTGATTGGCCCAGCAGACAGGACGCATTATTGCTCTGATAAACCACAGTGCCATGTGCAGCTGTTTAATTAGTTATTGACACCAGCATTTGTTTCTATAGACACTGATAGTTACTCCATTTGCATTTTTGTGCCTGTACTTTGATCTGTATATGTAAATCTGACCTGTGATAAATATTTCATTTCTTTCAAGCTTGCTTGATTTGCTTTTGTGCCTGATGCAAAACTTCTAGAAACACAAATGGTTCCCTTTCCTGAGCAAGATGCGTCAAGTGTGTTTCTTTTTGTAACACATTTACATTCCTCAAGATTTCTGCCTTGGTTTGTGCTACTCTTAGTGGAGGCAAACCCTTGCATAGAGACTTGACATCCTCACAGCAATCTCAGAACAATTTCAAAACATGCCTATGGTAATCCTATTATCACACAAGCCTGCAATGAAAAAATTATCTCAGTGCAAGTCTGCAGTGACCCTCTGGAAGGCAATACCACTCTAATGTGAGATTATACAGGTAAAATGAATTCAGTGAAAACACACACGGTGTTTGAATTTCAGTGTAGAGCCTCAATGAAATGACAAAACCAAGTTCACCTTTATGCTAAATTATGTTTATGTTTAATGCAAAGATAGTTTGGGAGGAGCTGTGCCCAAAAGTCCTGCAGCAAGAGTGATGCAAAACACAAAGGAGTTCAAGTAGCTCCAGAACAAAAGTCCAACTAATTTTCAGAAAAAACCTTAACAGAATGGTTAAGGTGGGGTCAGTCTAGGGGGTGTGATGGTGGCCCTGCTACCACCAGCAGCTGCCCAGGTACTCATTGAGCAGTGGAGCCTGCCACCCCTGCTCTGCTGCCCTGCCCTCCCACCCCTGCTCTGCCGGCCTGCCCAAGTGCCGCCTGCGGGCACTGTCCTCAGCATCTGTGAATCCTAAGCCACTTTAAGCCTTCCACCAACACATTCATGATTACTTTATTACGCCTTCCAACACTCAAAAGGGCAATGCAAAATCAGCACTGAATTCATTAATTTACTAATTAAAAGATAGGAGAGGAACACATGAGCAACCTCTGGAAATGGTCGTGCAGAAGCACACACTCCATAAAACTCTGCAGCCCTCACCTCATCCTGCGAGGGCAGAAAGATCCAAAGGCTGGGACCCCATTGAGTGACTTTGGGTAAGGATGCAGTGATCCTTCTTCAGGGAAACAGAATCTTCCTTAGGCCTAATGTAGATTTTTATCTAGCCTAACCCAGTTATCCTTGCACCCCCAGCACACAGCACATTCCCAGGGGCAGCTGGGCCCTGCTGAGGCCAAGGGAGATTTTGCTGGGCTGTCTTGCAGCATGACTGGGTGAGACAGGTCCCCTGACCAGTGTCCCCAGAGAGCCACCTCAGCTTCTGGAGGTACACTGTCAGATTTGGGAAATACAAGGGCATGGTACAATATTTTGGCCAGTGATGGGTGGAATCAATATCCCCCAGCACTAAGAATGTAAAGTCAGGTATGCAGCCTGCACTAGTGGTTAAACTACATCTTTTTTTTATCATCAGTGGAGACTATAAATCCAATTCATTTGACCAATGCTAAGACTCTGTCTTAGCACAAACTGCCCTGTTTCACTCCACTGACTTTAAAGGGTAACTAGCTCAGACTTAATTGTCTAACTTTTAGACATCAGAGTCAAGGAAGATTAATATTATCTACCCAATATTCTATGGATGTCAAACTGAAATGAGCAAAAAATAAGGAGAGACTAGTCAAACTACTTCCCCTTTTGATAATTAGGAACCGCAAGATGTTTGCTTACAGAATATGCCTTTCAGAAATAACTTCAATAAATCTGTGAAGCTGTCAACTATTGCAGATGTTTTGTATCTACATCTGTAGGGATTTCATAACACTTATTAAAAACCTTCACACATCTAGCTTGGGAAAAGCCCTTCTGGATGAAAAGGTGGTTTCCAGGGATAGCCTGTTCTCCTCAAGATTTTCAGCTACTTTTTGGTTGGAAAGATATGATTTTTCTGCTTTGAAAGTGAGCTGCCTATTCAGTCTTGATGTGAAGAGAGAAGGAGATTTAATTCTGTAATTAAGAATTATCTAGCATTGATGGGCACATCCGATGAGCCATTAAAAGTCACCCACAATATGTCTTAAAGGCAGAAGTTGTCTGAAAGACTACAGGAGAGCTCTTTGTGGGTCCTGTCCTTCCCACTCAAGAAAAGATGAATTGGATGTTTTCAAGGAGCATGGCTTGAGAGAGATCCAAGTTTGTTAAGAGCAGGCCAAACAAAGTCCAAGTTCCTCACATCCCAATGATTTGCCCAGCCTACCAACACAGAGCAGTGAGAGAAAATCAAGGACAGCTTTCCTACATTATTGCTTTCACAAGTGTCTCAAAGTGATTGACAGCGTTCATATTCTCATTATGGCATCTGCAGATAATGAGGTATCTAGGCACAGGAATATCCACTGCTTAAGCATGCCAGGAATATTATCACTGACGTTTGAGCAAAAACATTGCAATTCCACACAATACCTCTACATCTTCGAAACGTCAAAACACAGCCAGATGCTGGAGCCATGGCTGCTGAAATCACATGGGTTAGCTGGTATATCTTGAAAGAATTATTATAAATGTAAGGTATCTATTTAGCTAGTCAGCTAAATAGTGGGTTTGAATTCTGCAGATAAGAGTAGGCTCCCCTCAGAATTTAAAGACTCTCTCCCCTTCCTCCGTTAGAATCTTTGTAATTTTCTACAAACAAGGCTCAAAAGCTGTCTCAAGTGCTGGGAGAAAGACTTTCCTGAGTCAAGGAAGGAGTTTTATATTTCTAAGCTAAATGTCAGCTGAAACAACTCACTCCAAGGGAATGCAGGTAACATGCAGTCTCAGACAGCTGAGATGGTCCTGCACCAATGGCTCAGGGCTAACTCTGCCACCATCCTGCTGGAGTGTGGCCTTTGGCATGTGACTTGGCCACAGCAATGCTCCCCTGCACACCACCTATTCAGCTGCCAGCCCCCAAGCCACGTGTCCTTCACCCCCAGGAGGAGCTGGAAGGAGAGGGCAGGCAGACAGGCACAAGCGACCTGCCCATGAGCATCAGGATGTGTCTACAGCTTCTGAACACAGCAAGGTGCAGAACAACTCTTGAAATCTGGAAATTAGGCACAGAAACTCATTCAACACGCTGTTCCTATTCCTAGAAGGTGTGGAGGTCACATCTAGGCAAACAGTGCTACCAGCATCAACCCTAGAGCACGGGGCACTGGGTGAGCGAGCTGCTGCAGCCTGCCTGAGGGAAAATGCTCTGAATGCATAACAGAGCCCAGCTGGAAATGCACACCTCCTGTGCTCCTGTGCTCCCTCTCTTTGCAGCTGTCTGTAGAGGTGGAGAGGGCACTGCCAACACCGACTGCTCCCTCACCCTTGACTTGTGTGAGATGCTGATGCTGGAATGGAACATGTGCCGTAACTAACTGCATCTTCCCCATTGTCACTCAGTGTTTTTATTGCCTTGGAATGACTTTTGAACACAGGTCTTTGAGCACAGGTCTGGCATATGTGGCCTTAGGATAGGAAGCAGGCAGTGAGTTTTCTTAGGAGGAACAGCTTGTCCTTAGCCTGAAAGAAAGCAAGCAGGTGTTTGCATACATAACAGAAAGGATGTCTCGGCACATCTTTGTAACGTCTGTGGATGTTACAGCTGCCTTTTTCCCCTACCACACTTCTGCTGCTTGACCCTTGTCCCAGCTAAAAACACAGAACATGTTAGGTGCAAACTAATATTCTCAGTCCTGCTGCTGCAATACCCAGTGATCCACAACAGCCTTGTAGTCAGGCAGCGTGTGTGGCATGGGGAGGAGTGTGAGCAAACACACAGAGATTAGCAGAGGGCCTTCTTTCCAAGCCAGACAGCTCTGTGAGGGTCAATACTGCACTCAGTCCTACGCCTTGCTTCTAAAGAAATTTTTTCTCCAGGTGGATATCAAAACTTCAGTCAAATGCCTGTAAAGGTGAAATGCTTGAAAAGAAATCTCTGTGGCTAAAGAGAAGTTGGTAAAAGAGCTGAAAATGCTGTCTATTCTTCTGCATTAACCATACGGTAAACTGCAGCAGGTATACTGAAATGAAAATGTGCATTAGTACATTGGATAAGTTTGTACTCATTTAAAAGAATTCTTACAAAAAAAAACCCATATTAAAATCTCTAAACCTCTCCTAGATAATAATCCAAAAGAATCTCATAGCAATAGGTTGTTAAATCCCCATAATATTACATGCCAATGCTTCTTTGTGTCAAAAATCTGGAAAAAAAAAAATCACAGAGTCCGAATTGAAAATTAGAGAAGGATCTATAATGTTTAGGAAAACAAAGCAATGTGCTCTGACAGGTCAGCCAACATCCTGAAATGTAGTCTTTTGGAAAATACTGAAAAACCTTTAATTATGACAAGAGGAAGGTCTGATGGTTGAAATGGGAGGAGTTTCAGTTCTCTGTGTCACTCTGCTGCAGCCTCTGAGTGTGACTTCAGTCATACCACCGACCCCCTGCTTCCCATCTCCAAACTGGAAGCGTGGCTCCCTTCACACTCTCCTGGCCCAGCTGCTCTAATGAGGCAGCAGCTCTGCACCTCCTGCTCAAAGCTCAGATGCTGGTGAGGTCTCCTTGCCTGCCTGTAATGCAGGCAATAACTGATGAAATGAGGGAGTCATTTTTTTCAGAATTACAGGAGAATTCAGTCAAACAAATATCAGAAGCCTTAATCAATTAAATTTCTAGCACCAGCCTGGAAACACACTACACTTCTGCCAGAAATGGGTCTACCTTATGAAAATAATAAATCCTACATTTTGATGAGGGCTCTCTTTTTTTTCATCACGTGCTTATAGATTTCTTATGCTTTGCCACTGAGCACCACACTAAATGTTGAGCCTTTTCCTCAGGTTGTAGCTAAAGGGGAAGAAAATAATGATGTCTCCTAATGACAGCTGTCGAAGGGATTCGTGGGAATCAAAAAAGCTTCCTGGAAAACCCAGGGTACGAAAATCTTGACCCAGTTGTCATTAATTCTGCCTGGCCCAGTCAGTCCCTCCTGTACCAGGAGCCCACTCCTGTGCTGGCTGATGCGAAGGCAGTGTGGGACAGGCGGTGAGAGAGAGCAGGGCAGCTGCAAACCAAAATCACCCTGGGGAGGGTTACAACTAGATAAAGTTTTCAACAATAAGATTCCAGAGACTGCTGACTGGAGAAAAGCTCAATATTTTAGTCTCAGTACAAATTTGCTTCAATCTTATACAACTCCCATGCAGCAGCATCCACAGCTGCATGCTGTAAACAACAAACAAATCTATTTCCATCAGCCCTGCTGATGCTATGAGAAAAGTGCCTGAGCATAAGACATGCACAGATGTAGAGTCTCACCTGAGCCTAGTGCTGCCCTCCATTTGGCCCCTCTAACTTAATATCGTTGTTACAAAGCTATTGGTCTCCTGGTAGCGAGCTGGCTCAATGCAGAGCCTCTTCTTCCAGCTAATCTGACAACTCCGATCCAAGAAGCATCAAGGGCCCAATTAAGAAGACACATCTTATCAAGGAGCTTATTTTGCATAACAGAATACAAATGACGAATAAAAATTTAATGTTTAATAACTTAGTACAAAGAGGGCTGTTGATATAGAATGCCTGGAATTTTTATGGCGGCTGTCAGACTTGTGATAAAACTGTTATATAGGAACACTTGGCAAAAAACAGCGTAGAATTTTTCAGTAATGGTGTGTGCATGATATTGCATTAATTCTTGATAGGAAAGTAACTGTAAGCCTGGGAATCAGCCAGTTTGAGTTTCACTGTAAGACGATATTTTTTTTCATTTGAAGGACATCTAAATACATTTTAATGAAGAGTTAGCTGAAAGGATAGTCAGTACTTCATAAATGCATTTGTGTGTTTGTTGAAGTCCAGAAATTATAGGCAAATCATCCTAATCCCTCTGGGTTGAGAGCAACTTTGTCAGATTCAGTGATGTGGCTGCAGTTTGCTGGTACCCATCACTAATGGCTGAAAGGCAGGAATTTGAAGAGGAAGGAGAGGTTATCTCCAAGGTGTGCCCTTGCTGAACAGGGGCATTTCTTCCATTTACTTGCCCCATATGGGAGAGTTGAACACTGATGCAGCTCTTTTCTGACTCTGAAGAGCAGAATCTGGAGCGAGGCTTGGCTTGCCTTTGTTTCTTCAATTGCAATTTATATGTTAAGAGTCCTTCCTGATAATGAAAAAAAAAAATTTGTGCTTTAGGTTTCAATACAGAAATCAGTTCTTCAAACAGCAGGTATGCACTGTATTATCCAAGAATTATTGCAATCTCTGTAACTACCATGTGCTGTAAATATATCAATACTAATCAGGGAAAAAAGGATGCTCAGATTTTCTTTCAAACATTTTCAGAAAGCTGATGCATGAGTCTGAAATGCTTGCATTGTATCCTCATGAATTTGCCATATACCTTAAGCTTTAAGTTAAAAAAAGATTTTAAAACCTAAATATCTTAGTGTAGCAATTAAGTCATCTTTACCAGTGCACTTAAAATAAAGTGTCCATTAAATAATGCTAAACTAATGCTGAATTAGAGTGGAACTCTTCTAGAAAAGTAGGTATCACATCTATATGAACTCTAAATGAATTCCTTATTCATTCGATTCTATTGTATTAGTGTTATTGCAATGAATACTAAATGAATTCCTAATGATTGGATACTTAAAATAAAGTGTTACCCCTTTACAATAGTCATCAAACTTTAGGACAAATTGAGATTAAAAAAAAAATTATGTACTGATGGGAAAAAAAGGTTGAACCATATAGTTCAGATTATTGAGAGGTATAATTTATCTGATGATGCTAATATTCAGATGCAGTCTAATATTAGAATTAATACTCCAGGAGTGGACCCTTATACGGAGGATTTGTTGCAGAAATAAAATCTATCAGTAACAGTTTCATTGTTCCATCATTACGAACTCATTTGGTATTCACTGTAATAGCACTGATCGTAATGAATTTGTTTGATATTCATGTGGCTCTCACATGCATTAACATAGGCTTTCTGTTGTAATTCAACATCCAACAAGCATTAGTTAATGCAGACTTTGGATTAGGCATGGCCCAGTGTTCCACAACTGGAGTTTCTTTTCAGTTTATAAGCAACTAAAGGACATTTTAATTCCTGGGTATTTTTTTTTCTTAATCTGATACAGTATTTTTAGTGTGGAAAGGTCCCACATTGCCTTTTCATATGAACTTAGGTGTGTGCCATCTTCTATCTCAGGCCACAAGCCAGAAAGGCAGAATTTTATCGCCCAGGCACATTACCTCATTATCCCCTTGGCAATAGTGGCTTTGGCACAGCCTGGAGCTGGCAAGGCACTAAGGGAGCAAGAAATCCTGACTCCTAGTATTAAACAGATTTTTTTTTTTCCTCTAGGTTCAGAAATGCCAATAGTTCCTCAGTATTGGATAATATTTATTTGGCAAAATGAACTCTTGCCCTTGCAGTATCTTCCTCAGAGGAAATAACTCCGTGGCAAAAAGCAGGGCAAATCTTTGGAAAGTTTTCACAAGGGAGGGAACTCAGCCAGATTTTCAGCAGGTTTGACTCACTGGAAAATTTTCAGGCATTCCTCAGTCAAAGCTTGACTAATGCAGGCTCTGGTGTGATTCAGCCTCAGCCAGGGTGTTAGACTCTGTTTCCCCATTGTGCCTCATGGTAATTATTCCTATTATATCTTCAAGAGATTATAGATGAGCGATAGATGAACTGCAATGACTATTAACAAGAATTATAGCAATCTTTATGCATAAGTGTTCAAAACACCAGGGGCCACACGCTCAGGTAATACACATGGATTTAGATCATGTAATCAATTCCACTGCAGTAATTGGTAACATGAAATTACAGAGTCAGGTGACCTGCTGATGCTATCAGCACTGCTGCTGCAACCCGAAGGGTTTTCAAAACACTGTCCCCACTTTGTTTCAGGATTTCACAAAGAAGGTTTTCCTTTGGTTTTCCTGGTTGTTTTACACAATTAATCTCTTCCTTCCACATAACCCTACTTTCTCCCACCTAGCTACAAGGTTGAACCTCAGCCCTCCTTGGCATGCAGAGCCCCTTTCCTCTCCTTGGGGCCTTGGAGGTGTGTGGAGATCAGGAGGGCTCCAAATAGATCCATTGGCTCCCAGAAATCAGACAGGAGAGCACCATACCCTTCTCAAAACCATTCTGTTTTGAGATCCTAGGCTCTGGGGAAGGTCAGGTTCCCACTGCTTTCTTGCGGAAGCAGAGAGGGCCTGCATAAGGCTCCTCACCTCACTCCTTCTTGCAGGACATCAGCAGAGACCATTTCTGTCTAACCCAGAGGTGGAGCGGACATCTGGGATGTGCCAGATGTCCAGAGGGCATCAGTAGAACTGGAACTGGGAGTGCAATTGGGAAATGAGTGCCTCAAGTGCAGCAAGGGGTGGGTTGGGAGCTCAGTGCCTGGAGCGTCCTCACACCCTCTCTGGCTGTGTGGGGGCACAGGGAGCGAGGAGAAGCAGCCCTGCACCAGGAGGGAAAGGATGGAAAATAAGGAAAGCTTGCCATGAGGGGTTCTTAGAGGTGGTCCCAGCCTTGTTATGTCAAGAGCAGATCTCCCAGCAATGGCCTGCCCTGGGCAGCCGTGGTGTGAGGGGGCTGCTGTCCCAACCATCCAGCTTCCCTTCCGACTTGCAGACAGAGCAGAATTTGTCAGAGCTCTTGGAGGCCCTGATAGATGTAAACACTGTTTAATTAATTTGATTTATGATATAATTGCACCACTGTGCTTGAGGGTTTAAGGGAATTCCAATTCCAATGCATCTTCCTAAAAGAGATTTCAGGTAAAACTTTGTCAGGGGAGGCAGTGCTGACCTGGCCAGTGCAAGAGGTGTGTCTGCAAGGAGTGCACCATCCTGCATGCCACTCATCCAATGCAGGCTCATCCATTTGAGCACAGATATTTAGATGCATAATTGTTCCTCTGCTACCTACCAGTGTTGTTTTACATGGACAAATTTGAGGCTCAGCTGCACTAGAAAATGCACATTAGGTTTTTTTTTTTTCTACCAAGTTTATGTTTTTTAGGAAAGAGAGGAGCTGTCTCACTATGGACTACGAAAAACATGTATTTTTATTTTGTTTTTCTTTTTGCCTCACTAAAAATTATCTGGTTAAGTTCTTTCTGAGTTTATACTAAGTTATGTGATTTTTTTTTCCTAAGTTTCTAAGGAAAACATATTTCTGGCTTTTTAGTATAAGGTATGCTTATAATTAGCTGATATATATGAATTAATGTCCTGTAGCACAGAAACACAGAGAAAGGATGTAAGTAACCAGCTACTTTATACCATGTTTCCTGACCAAGCACAACATTTGGCTGCATTTAGTGGAAAAAGAAGGTGGGGAGTGTTGCCTGGCCTCTGCAGGCTACCTGTGATAATGTACTTGCATCACTCCCCAGTTTAACCAAAGCAAACGTATGTCATTGCAGTGTATGCCATAACACCTGGGCACAATAGAATGAATTCATGGACTGTGCACCCATAAATCTTCATTTCCTAGTTTTGTGGGTTTGTCAGGCCTTTAAAGTTATTTAACACGCTTTTTGCAGTGATAGATAGGTACTGAGAGTGTTATAAATACTAACTTGTGTCTGAAAGTTGGGCTGTGAAGCTATCACCCAGGCTTATGGTGTCTGTGATTTTATATCCAGCTAACAAGTCACTTTCATGGGTCGGGACATCATCTGGAGTCTATGAATGTGTAAGAACCAACAGTTACTGTATATATGTTAGGTGCTGTTTGATTCATATATACAGCATTTCTTTTAGAGAAAAAACAAAAAAATCCACCAAAAAAAAAAAAAAAATAAAACACGGCAAGAGTGTTCCATGCCTTAGTTCTAAAAAATAAAGACCATAGACCTTACTAGTGTCTGGCCTATCAGGAATTCATAATGAAAACGAATGTTCATTTTTTCTTTAAAAGTGTCTCAAGCTAAATGATACTGACGCTTTCAATTTTTAACATCATAATCAATAAAGGCTGCTTATGCACACTTTGCAAAACCATCAGTTTAGAAGTTCGAAAAAAAAAATCTGCATATGGCTGCAGCTTGCTGACTGCAAAGCTCTAGCACTAAATCTTCTGAGTTAAAGTTTTACTGGTGTGTTATGAGTAAAAATGCCTTGTCAGCCATCTGCCAGTTTTTCTCCTAACATCCATATTTTCAACCCTTGCTAAACATTGGGAGCATTTGGCCACAAGAGGCCAGCTCTACAATTAAACAGCCGAGTTCTGCAGCAGAAGCAAGGGCATGTCAAAATAGAACTGTCTGTTATTAATTTTAAAAGTCCATAAAGGAAAGCTATGACCCTGTCAGGGTGATGGACTGGTAGTTAAATGTATTATAAACTGTTAACTCTCAGAGACACAAAAGAAAAGGAAAAGAAAAACAATGCAGCAGTGTCAAAAGCTTCAATAAATGCTAATCATGGCAGATTAATCAGCCTCTAATTCCACTGATCCAAAAAGGTTAGAGTGTCAATTGTGTGAAATTAGCTCTTTCTCATGTGTCCCTTTGCATTTGGAGAATCTGTCTGTTCATTTGCATCTTTTGCCAATGTTTACGAAGAATTCAGTTCATTAGCTCTTAAACATAAAATCAGACACTGGAAGGGGGATTCATCGCCTTTTTCTGCTTAAAGTAGTACTTAAAGCAAATAGCATTGCTACAGTGTACATTTATAGATTCTATCAAGCTGCATTAATTACTGAATATCTCATATCCAGAAACCTCCTTTTCATAGGAAAGGTTTCATGTGAAGTGTTCTATTTAGTCTTGTAAGGAGGGCTTTTTTGATGGCTTAAGATAAAATGTTTAATCATAAGCTTGAAATGGCAAACCAGAGCTGCTAGACCTTAGTGGAGCACATGCTACAAAGGGTTCCCAGAAGTGAGTGCACTGTGTGCTTTGGGAAATACCTGCTGTAACCCGAGTTTGAAAATCCTGCAGCTTGCCAAAGAGAATGGCAGCTCAAATGGACGGCTGTGCAGAACACAAGAAAGCCTGAGGAAGGATTGTCTGATGGCAAACAAAGCAGGAGATGAGAAGATGTATTGGCTGGCCCTGTTTGAAGTGTTCTGGCTGAACTCAGGCCCAGACAGGGCTCACCTGCTTTCCTTACCAAGCCAGCATGCAGGCACCATTCATTCATCATCTGCTGGGCTGAGCTTTGGGGCCTCACACTGCTGGGGCTCAAGTTACCTGGGGAGTGCCTCAGAGCTAAGAAATGCAGGAATGGAGACTCTAGCTTCATAACTAACCTGAAACCTTTACCAACCCAACCATGGCTCCCCCTTTTAGGGAAATGTGTGTGGTCAGCTGAGGGCAGCATCAAAGGAATATATACATGTGTTCTCCTAAAGCTTAGATTGCCTGCACTGCCTGCATTGGGATGGAATTTGTTTCTCATTCCCCTGGAGTCAAAAAAACCCCATAAATAAACAACAACAAAAATATATATATATATGTATATATGTATTTCTTGTCCACAATAAACAGATCTTGTGATTTAACAGAAATCTAGGAATCTGTTTGCTTCCCTGCGCGTCCTGGAATGGGAATTTATTCCTGACTTCACATTCAGCTTTCTCCCAGAATCCCACCTGAAGTTTTCCCAGGCATTGATAGGAGCGTGGAGGATCAGTTCTTCTCCCAGCTGTGCTCCTCATAGGGCTGGTCTCCATGGGTGGGTCTGGGCTTCTCCCTCAGGGGAGCACCCAGGGAAGTTCTCCATGACTCCTGCATAAAGAAGAGAAGCAAAGGGCTATTCCTACCAGCTCTCCACAGGAAGGGGCCCTGAGTGAAACCCCACAGCAGCTGGGGATCAACACCAATCTCTGCAATAAATGCAAGGTATTGCCTTTGGTGTGGCCCTCTCTGACAGAAAGACATAGAATTGTACCTATTTTTTATTAAAAACCTTCACAACAAAACACTCGCTGAGCAGATGCACTGGGGAGGAGGAGAAAAGGACAAAGAGGAGCCAGAGGTTTGCCCTGCTCCTCCCTGAGCTGCAGACTGAGCTGCCTGGGGAAGGGTCCCACAACATAGACTGGAGCTCTGAGAGGGGCTGTGGGGTGTTCCAGCCCCACACTGTCACAGGGGCACACTGAGCACCCCTCTCACCTCAAACAGCGCTGCTTTGTTTAGCCTCACAAAACAACTTGGCTGTTTTCTCAGGGCTCAGCGCATTCTCTGGATGTTGGCAAATCTTAGGGCATTTATTCTGTAGAAAATAGGGTAAAGCACATGTATGAAGAATCATATCCCCATGGGCAGGGGATGACTCCTCCCTTGAAATGACCCAGTTTATTTAAGGACAATTTGGATATCTGTATACCATGCTTCAGTGCAATATTTAAGGCTGGGATTAGTCAAAGACTCTTTATTGGGGTTTTATATGTTTGCTTCCTGTTGGTTCCAAGTTTAAATATCACATTTTCTCCAGAAACACCCTTGATTTGAGGTAAGTTGTATTATTGGACACAGTCCAAAAAATTAAAACTTATTGAGAGAGACCTTTTCTGGAAGAGAAAATATAGTTGCATATCTTCCCTAAAAGAAGAAAAGCACTGCATGAGTCTAAATTTAAAGAATGACCCATGAGGAATCCAGTTCAAAATATGAAAATATAATATGAAGTTTAAAAGATAATTATGAGGCAATAAAACAGAAAGCCACAAAAAATATTTTAGAGGGAATGTAAAGTGTATATGGCACACTGCAATGGATGGACTGTCAGCAGTATTTCTTTGTGTGTGTATCTTTTGTATTGCAGTGAACTGTGTAACAGCAAGATTTGAATATTCTGAATCTGCCATCTCCCTCTTCTGTCAATCAGATCCTTCCAATTTTGAACATGCCAGGATGAACTATGTTGACTTCTTTGGCACAAGAAAGTGAATCCAGTGAAATTCATATATTCAATGGTTTCATGAAAATGAGAAAAGTCTGTCTATTTGCTAGAACAGCTTTGGGCTAGTTTTGAATGGCTGCATTTCATCTCTGCATTTTCCCTCCCCACAACTGTTATGATGTGAAAAGTGCCCAAGGCCAGGGGCTTGTAGGCCCAAGTCCACTGAAATTAATTGTAATTGGGAAAAAGGACCTTTTGCCTAAGCCAGTCACATTATACTCTCCCATCTGACCACTTCTTTTCCATTGATGGATATAGTTTACTCTACCAAATCTTTTTTTTTTTTGCTAGTGAAACTAATTTAATGCCACCCAAAAATATATCAGACAGCTTCTGGCACCTATTTCTGTCTTGGAAGCATTCTAAATGCTCAGGTATACAGAAAGTTCTGCAGCTCACAATTGGTCTTGCTTCTGCAAAGTTTTTCTTTAATGATAGCAATAGACAAGTTTAAATCCATTTCTTTTGGACAGAATAGAGTGGATATTTTCCTGCTGGAGGTGTGCCAGTACCTTGTCCCCATGCACTGCAGTGTGACTGTGTGCAGGTTGCACAGGGCAGGAGACTCCTGCAATTCCAGCCATTTTCCCTGGCATTCCACCATCTAATGTTGTAGTAAGTGGAGTTACCACTGCAAAATTACATGTTCACACTCTAAATTTAAACCTCCCAAAAGTTCTCTGCTGCCTGGGTTAACAGGGGTGGTCTTTGTCCTGTTAAGAACCAGAAAAGCTCAGCTCCATTTCTCAAAAGTACTAATGCTGAGCTCACATTGGCTGAGCTAAATGCTAAATTGCCCCAGCTAAATGCAGCCTCACAGATACTTCATCCTTCCCAGTGCTGTCAAGCAGATTATCCTGGAAAGAGTAAAGTCATTGATTTGATAAAGCCAGAGTTAGGAGACACATTTTGAACTGTTGTACTGGAGGCTGGCAATAACACTTGAAATTTCTAATTTCAGTCCCTGATTGGCTTTGGATTTGCCAAGGTGATTTTTAATGTCTCAAGACTTTTTAATAATTCAGGTTGAAGTGGTGTGGAGGCCAGCTTACATCTGCAAAGAGTCTCTCCAAAACACACTTGGGTGCTGCAGGAAATGGGGAGAGTGATTCAAGAGGTCTCATGTTTCTTTTATGGGCCAATATGACCAAGCATGGTATGAAGGGAGGAACTTTATTGCTAATGGAATAAGCCTTCAGATAAGATGTAAACCAGAGTTGCTGGTGGTTTTCTCTGTGCAGCAGCCTTCTGGACACTCTCCAGCTCTTCTCTGTCTACCTAAGGTTCCAAGTGCCTGAGATAGTGTTTATTTCCTGCTCAGGACAGCTCAGTAGCTTTCTTGCTCACTATTAAAAGAGCAGCTGCATGGTAGTGGTGGGTGAAGAAGGCTTCTACCTCTCGAGGGCTATTACACTTAGTTAGTACTAACTATTAGTTAATACTAACTTAGTTAATTAGTTAATACTAACTATTAGACTTTGTTAGTTAAGAATGTTTAGCCCAAGAACATTTTTAAGAGGTCGAGATGCAAGGGAAAATGACAAAGTGAACAACCTGAGTGACAGCCACTGGAAACATTTTGTTAACCAGATGTGGGCTCTGACCTCCTTTACTGGGTGCCTTGAGCATTTGCATTCATGATGGAAAGTGGCTGCAAATCCTTATTAAAATGGTAATATTTGTGCCCATTTTGGCCAATGGAATGGACCAAGGTCAGGATAAATGGCATCAGCCCTGTCAGGGGCAGTGGCTGTCACCCTGCCCTCTGCAGCAGGGAACAGTCTAATGCGACTGTGACCCCCTCCTCTTTCCTCTCCAGCACACATTTGACGAGATTGGGATCTGAGAGAGGCTCAGACCTAAATCTGTATGCAGATATTGCTCCTGGACCCTATTTCTAAACCAAACCTTCTCTGGATATCTCAAATTCTATTCTAATTTTGGCAGTTAGGCACACTATCGTTTAAATTAGAGGCTTAATCTTAGATTTCCCATGTTTCTCTCTCCTTATCTACTGCAAAATACTGCAATAAGAGAAGAAAAACTCCCAGAAAACCTTCTCTTTTCACAGATGAGGAAAAGCAAATCATAAGCAGGTTCTTTGAATACTCAAGTATATGATTATATATTTCACTGTCAACTAAAACCCCAGGAATAGAAAAATACAACTGTGAAAATACTGCCTGTAATGAGAGGACTTGGTTGTCATATTTGGTATGATATAATTTATCTTTTATCTGGTATTAGTGAATAATATCACTTTGCATTCACTGTAGTGTGTTTACCTTAGAAATCCTCACAAACTTTACTTAATATTAAATTCTGCTTATAGAAAGCTGTCTTTTCTGGATGTCATATTGTTCCAATAATATATGGAATCTCCTCTAAGTTCTACTGGCTTTTCTATTCTGAAACCTGCAAAATTCTCAGAAAAATATCTCTAGCTGATTCCATCCAGTGAAGCTATGTGACTTCTGCTAGCAAAAAAAAATCTCAGTTCATCTGCTTTCTGTGGTTTCATTGCCTTCCCACCTTCCTGAAAGGGCTGTTTCTTTATCTGGGTTATTTGTCCCCTAGCCAGGAGGTGCTGCCTTATAAAGGGGGTGGGTTTTTTCCATCAAACTCAGTGCTGGATGATTTCTTTCTTTGTCTGCAGCCATACCATCCCCTCGTTCACACAGAAATAAAAAACCACAAAGGGTATGGATTATGCGGTGCATTTCCTGCAGAATTTAATAATCACAGTAAAACACTGGCATATATTGCTGTCTGCTTACAAATCTCTGTTTTCTGTAGAAATTACAGCTTACTATTTAAGTCACCTGAATAACCTGCTTCATGCATCTCAACAACGTAATAAAGCAACTCATCCAGACTAGATGAATATCCTCTAGTGATCTTGACACGAGGTCCAGATTCTGCTCTAGGTTTCACTAATTCCAGCCTCAAATTCTGATTTACAAACAGAATCAAATGAGGCATGGTCCATTCTCCTAAAAGCACCCTGACAGTGAGCCACACTTCCCAGGTCTTGTCCCTCCCCATTCCTCATCAGCAGGATGGTGCAATTCCCAACACACAGCCTCATCTCCTCCCACCTTCAGGCAGAAAACGTCACTACAGCAACTGCAGCAGTAGCTTTGCTGGGAAAGCAGCATTTGGGAAGTATTTAATGTATTTCTGACTGTGTTCCAGTGAAGCTGAGCAGCTGGAGTACAGGTTCAGAGCTGGAGTGACGGGTGGGAAAGTAGCAGACCCATGAATGCTGAGTTATCAGAATAGGCAGGGCAGTGTCCTGCACAGGACAACCCTGATCCTTGTCCTTGGCTCATGGGTCATTTAAACAGGACCAATTCCATGTTCCACACTCTAAGAACCATGGACAACTGGAAGCTGACAAGCACTTGAGAAACCCATTTTGGGTTGGCACTGGTTGAGCCTCTGTTCCTCTCACCTGGGGAGGATGTTTGAATTACCTGACTGGAAAATAAAGGCATTGAAAAAAAAAAAAAAAAAAAAAAAAAAAAGCTATTTTTCCTTTCCTCTATTTCTTTTAGAAACAAAACAAAACAAAACAAGGAAAACTGAACATTTGACAATCTACAGATTTCCTTTTATAAAACAAATAATAAAAATGAAGCTGTTTAGCTTTGTGAAGGTGATTACCAAGAAATTCCAACAATGCTGAGCAGTTATGTACTTGTTGGAAACCTGCATTCCTATTATGAAGCTCTTCCCATAGAAGCAATGAAATTAAAGTTATTTTTGAAGCCTAACCTAGAAAATCAAAAACTACTCAGAGTTCAAGTGCACAATATGATTCCCACTGGGAAGAGGGATTCATTAACAGATGCTCAGTGATTTTTGGTTCAGAAGAACAGACATTTATTTTCATAGAAGATGAGAGGCCCAATCCTAAAGCATGGACTATTGAGTATCTAGCTGTGGGTTACTCACTGAAAAATTATTGATCTTCACTGAGAATAAAGCCAAACACTGGTTTTGTTTTCACATCCCCACATACTCTTAGCAGGGTCTAAGCTGTGCTCTGAGCTGGGCTATGTTGTTGGTGCCCTGGGTGGGTCTGTGTGTGGGGACAGGCTCTCCCAGGTGTGCCATGGCAGCTGGAACATGGGAAAGGTTCAAGGGCCCCATGCGACCCAGCCTGAGCAGAGGCTGCCTCTGAAGAGCCCAAATGAACTTAAACAAGGGAAGAGAAACAGCAGAACAATTTAAGGCCACACTTCAGTTTCCTTTTCACATATTGCAATTAACAAATAATGGCAAGCTGCCCACTTGCAAAGGTAGCTCTGTAATATATTTTTAAGAGCTTTGTTGTTGTTGATAATATTATTATAATTATTTTGTTTTCTCTTAAGCTTTTTATTAGCTCAGTGATATTTTCCAAAGATGACTTTGATTCCCTTAATGGCTCTTAAAAAAAAAAAAAATCCAGCTAATATATACTAATCCCCCAGTTTCCTCCAAATACACATTGAAACTATAAAGTGTTTCTAAATATCCTGAGAATTGTCTAAATAGGTTTTGTAAAATTCCCATAACCTTTCACTAACCACCAAGCCCGTATTATCTAAAGAGGCTTCCAGGGAGGTGTTTGTAGGTAATTACCCAAGAATTAATCATAGGATCAACATAAAAGGCAAAATATCATAAATAATCAAGTTCTTACATATGCAAATCATTGTGAGGTATGTTACCAATTTTCATAGAGGGGCCACTGTCAGAAATGCAATTTCATCTATCCAATTAGCAGGTTTTGCTACATTATAAATCTGTCACTGCTTTCTTTGCACCAAACAGCTGCTTATGCAAGTAACTGTGTGAAACTCTATTAAAAACCACAGGTCTGTATAAAGGCAGGTTAGAAAAAAAATAAATTCCCAGTAAAGCTGCGTTAAGCCTGGAAAGCTGTGGCCAAGAAGCAGTTAAAATTATTAGGAAGGGAATTCCATCATGCTATTAATGTCCTGCAATTCAGCTGTGACTGTGTTCTGTTCACTTGGTTTTCCTCTTCAAGTGCTGCAGTGTTTTTAAAGCTGCTTTGAAGGAATGCTCTCCAGCGGACTGCCGCCTGTCACTGCTCCCTGTCATGTGTCCGATAATTAAAATCTGACTGATTTACTGACTGGCATCAACCATCACAGCTCGAGAGTTAGAAGATGTTCATCCTTCCCAAGGCTAAATTTACTTGGTGAAAAGGGGCCGCTTGCTTCCAGCCTGAGCTGTCATTCAGCTGCCGTGGAAACCATAAAGATAGCTAACAGAGCCCCAGCCAGCAGTCTTTAGTTTATTTTATTCTAATATTTATTGCCACCCAGAAAATGAACATAATACAGACAAGTTAGTGAGAGCACTGCACTAGTGATTTGTGAGGCTGGTGTGGAGTGAGAGCAAAACAGTCCTGCAGTATTAAAATAAAATAGAACAGCGGTGTTTCCCAAAAGTATGGCAGGGCTGTAGCTGTGTTTATTTTAACCCTAATGGGGTACAATTTATTATTACATTTTAAGTAGATGCTCTCTTGGAGAAGGGTGGTTGGGTTGGGGTTTTTTTCTTTTTTTTTTTCCTAAGTGCAGACTGCTCAGGAAGTACAAAAAAAAAAAGAAAAAAGAAAAAAAGAAGAAAAAAGAAGGGAAGGAAAGGAATATCATGTCATCTTGTGTGAATGATCTAGCAGTATTAATGGAGCCTCCAGGATCTATTGAAAGCAGCAACTTCAATAGCTCAGGGTCATGATATCAGTACTTGTGATGGAACAAGCTATTTACAAAAGATTTAAACTCTGGGGAAGACGTCTCCTGCAGGCTCTCTGGCTTATTCTCCTTAGCCTTTAGGGTCACATCCTGCTCCTCGGGCTCCTGTTAGTTTCTCTGTTATCGTAGGTTGGATGTGACAATTGCCAGCAATCTTTAGCTCTGACCCTCACTACGCAGTGTCACCCCAATCCAGAGCACAGCAAGCGGCACTGCTCCCCCAGTTTTCAACCTCAGGGTTTTTTTAGTGCACCACTCTCATTTTCTTCTGTTTCCTCAGCTACAGTATTTGTCATTTTCTCCACATAAATAAAGCAAACCTTAAACATATACTGGCTGGTAAGAAACTCAAATACCTTTCCAGCATGAACAAGATTAATCACACGTAATATTTACAGTACTAAACAAAACAATTATAACATCATATATACTCAGTTGAACAAACACACTGACAGTTCTTTTTGAAAACATAAAGTAAAAATCAAACGAAAATCCATATCAGACTAAAGGAACTTATCTTCAATTTGTAATCCTCTTAAGCTATTTTTGAGACCAAAATTCAGATGCAGGCACCTTCTCCAGAAGTCATCAAAGCCTGATTTACCACTTTGTTTTCCTGCTGTAGAGGTACAGCTGGAGGGACAGGCAGTGTACCAAAGCAAAGGCTTCTGTAAAGTTACAAAGGGGCATCAGAAAAAATCAGGTTCGCCCACCTACCCCTGCAGCCCTTGGGATTTTTGCTCCACCAGTTGTAACACACAAAGGCACCGAGTCATGAGTGTGCACTGACAGAGCCTTTGTTTTTGGAAATGTGAACCATGGTCTGGATTTTAGAGGGCCCACAGCCCTCCTAGAGAGAGATGAGTCCTCTTTACCAAAGAGTAACAGCTCAGCCCTGCAAATAATTTCTTACTTAGTCATGCAAGAAGTCCTACTGGCCTTCGTGGCTCCAGTCAGATATTCACAATTTAGGCCAATAGGAGTCTGCAGGGTCAGGTTCTCAAAACCAGGCCCCAAAACACATCCGTAAGATCCCCTCAGGGAGTCTTTTTGAAGCAATACCCTAAATTTCTCCATATCCCAGACAGATGTCCTGGATAACCTGAACTACTATTGAGGGGGACAATAATGTTATGTTTTCTATTAGAACATGTGGAATGTCCAAAGATGCTCCTTTGCTGAGGGGGCTGTCAGGAAAAGAGAAGGGGTAAATATTCAATACCTGCCTATGCAGAAAAGCCATAGTACAAACACAAATTTTTACTAATCACCCAAGTGCTGACACATCCCTGGCCACAATACAGGATTTTTTCTGATCAGCCATATATCTGATGTACTGTAACAGACTGTAAAGGGAATTCAAAATTACTCATAACCAGCAACTTCATCATTCACTCTCAAAAGTATTTCATCTTCCCTTGTCTCCTTGCTTTCAGGAATTTCTCTCAACCTGGTATTTCTTAATCAGAACTTATTTCTTACAGGTCATCAATTTGATCTCTCGGTGTCTAAGGGCTTGGTATTCTCATTTGGTGCAAAAATCAGTTGTGCCTATCAATCTCTAGCATCTATATTCAATTTTCATGCAGGTGTTTACAGCATGAAGCAAAAAAACTTCCTGGGAAATGAAAGTTTAACAGCAAATATCAGCCATCTTGTAAAAACCCCAATGGCTTATAAAGGGAAAACATACTGTAAAAAATGAAACTCAACTGTGGAAGCCACAAAAATAACAAAACCATGGAAATGTCTGAGAACAGTAGATCTGCCTGCTATCTTGGAGCACCCACAGGACCAAATTTTTTTGCTGCAGAGTCTGAACATAAGATGTGGTTAGATCACTCCTGTTTTAGCAAGTATAAGTGATGGTATTTAGACACAAACCTCTGTAGCTTTTCCAGCTCCACTAGTGGTCCTTATGATCTTCTGTGGTAGTGAATTTCAGAGGCTGGGGACGTGCTGGGTGAAGAAAGATATCCTCTCATTTGTCCTAAATGTACCTCCCATTAATTTCAGTGACTGACAGGTTGTTGCTATATTAGGACTTAACATGGAAAGGAAGAACTGGTCGGTTTTCACTGCATACTCCCAGCATTAAATACCTCAGTCGAGTTCCCTTGCATTTTTCTTCTTTCCAAATGCCCTTTTTCCTGAGATCTGTAATACAGTAGGATGAAAATTGGTTTCTAGTATGATTAATGCTGAGCAAAACTTTCAGCTCAATACTCAACAAAGATCACCTGGTTTTGATATAAAGCCTCTTCCCCTTTTTCTCTCCCTCATCCTCTGGGGATGCACAAAGCATTTCAACCAGACCTACCCAGGTCCAGATCCCTCACCCTGCGCTCCTGAAACATCCCCTCCACAATGAAGGGATTCCAGGAGCTGCTGCTCTCCACCTCTTCACCCCTAAGTACCCTCTGAAAAGGAAAGCATTTTTCACTCTCTTTTCAGAAATGTTTGGCAAGTTGGATGACCTCGTTCATATCTCCAATGTCATTCTGATCGTGAGGGAGTGACAGAGTATTTCAGCAAACATGAAATGTGATTCTCTCCCAGTCAATAGAGTCTTCAAGGCGCTTTCCACAAGTTCACCTGAGCTTATTAGAAACCAGGATGAGAAAAATGCTCATCCTTGCTTTAGCCTAAAGTCCAGCTATGCTTGAACAGAAAGAGCATTGGAAAATTACTTGAACTTAAGGGGAGAAGAGGAAGAAAACATCATCCTGCCAAAGTATGGTCTCTTCAAAGGGAACAGCAGACAATTAGCACAGCACCAGGGCCCCTGTTTTGCCTATTCCCCTTGGAGTGGCAAACTCTTGCCCCTCAGAGCCACCTCTGGCATCCAGAGTGGAGGCACAGAGGGCCTGGTTACAGACACCAGGATGCACTGATGGTCCAGACCTCAGGAAGACAGGAGCAAGCAAATCCCCTCACTCCATCAAAACATCAAACATTGGAGGCTTTACAAAAATATTTTTGAATCTTCTAAGATTTTTCACCAGCCCTGAAACCTGAGTGAGCGAGCTTTGTTTGATAGGAAGCGTGGCAAAGCAATTTCCTTCACTCATGAGAACCATAGGAATGCAGAGAGGAAAGAAAATATTGCCCTGCCAGCATTTCCCTGCTATCCCACAGCGTGCTGCTCCTCTGGGCCTGGCTCTGCACTGCCATGGCCAGCACACCCCTGAGATGGCCTTCATCCTGGGGTACTGAGGGGTAGAACACTTCACACTAAATGTGTCTTAATCTTTCTCCTTTACTGTGGCATAAAATTAATTAATTGAATTAGAAACTGTGACGAGGAAATGATAAATAAAAGTCAGCATCAGAAGGAAAGATTTTCAAAGCTATTTAAATGCCTGATTTGAACAAAGCACCTAAACAGTTTTAAAATGTGACCCATAATGTGTTTCACCCCAAAGGATATAAGCAGGATATTGAAGATTATTCATATATAGGAAATATTCAATTCATCATCCAAATGCACCCACTTCTGCAGTGAAATATAGCAGATACTTAACAGCACCCAGCAATTGGATATGCATTGAAGGTAGGGTGTGGAGAAAAAAATAAAACAGTATCCAGATGAAATTGCAGATGTCAGGAATGGAATTCACCAACTGGGAGGAGACGAGCAAAAAGGGAGATTACTATTTTTATGTAAAATAAATCAGTCTGCTAATCAGGCTGGGATTTTGCTGCTGGGAGTTAAGGAGGGCAAGAGGAGAACCATAATTTTTAGAGCTGCCACTTTAAACTACAGCCCGTCTTGCTTCACCACTGCTTTGATGCAGCATCAGAGCGGGAGCATCTTGAAGCGCTGTAATGTCAAGGCTCAAACAGGCATATTTTAAAGTAACAGGAAGTAAATTAAGCCAATTAAACCATCCTAATGCTTTGACTTTTTTAGAGTGCTTGCTTACCAAGCAGATTTTGCTCAGCTTCCATAGCAAAGATCATTTCAGGAAGTTGCTATTTCCCAGCTTTATAGGCTCACACCTAAAACTTTGGGTCATCCCTTTGCTTTCAAGCATAGAGTTTGTAAATATAACATGGAGTTCAACAGTCTTTACACCCTTGTTGGGACTCCTTGTGTCTGGAGAGAGCAGGAGCAATGAAAAAAGCTCTTAAATTCCCTGCCAGGCTCCTTTTCTGAGATTTGTGCCCAAGCAGGGAGAACATCCCCCTCAACTCTCCAGCTGCCAGTGCTGCTGGGCCAGGACAGGGTGCCCAGACCCTCTGTGCCCTGCAGCAGCCCCAGGACCTGCAGGGTGCTCTGTGAGGGCTCTCACAAGTCCATCAGGGACTTTCTGCTTGTCCAGAGCTCTGCAGGACAAAGTGGGGCCACCACAATCTGTCTGTTTGTAAACTTGCCCTCCCTTCAGCTCGGAGCCCACCAGCCCAACAAGGATACCAAAATGACCCCAATGTTCTGACATTGCTGCTGATTGCTTTAAAGCAATATTTCCCCAATATTTCTGGGGAGATATTGGTCTGAAGCAAAGATTCAGGTATACACTATGTTGGGGAACAAACCCAGATTGTGGCAAAAGAAGGATTGAAAGATTTGAGCTTTCAGCCCTTGCAGAGACACACAAGCCTTTCTCCTCACACCACTTCAACTCAGGGATACCCAGGTAAATCTGTAAGCCTTTCAGTCTCTTCACATTACTAAAAGAGCAGGTCTTATAACTCAAGTTTAGTAAAAAGTCTTACTGCTTTTAACCTTGATTTTTTTTTTTTTTTTTTTTTTTTTTTTTTTGTTCTTCACTCACCTTCTCCCAGCACTTGTTGAGCTCTCACATGGTGAGCCTTCAGCTCTGGCTGGGAGCTGAGCATCACATGCATCAAGATCTTTACTAAAACCCAGTGTAGGTCACCACACAGCTCATTAAATAAAGGGACATACTCTGCATGCCAATTAAGGGATTAAATTATGGAACAAAGCAGAGGGAGAACTAAAATTTAAGATCCCCTTGTATTTTCTGGCAAGTCATCTGTCAACTGGAGGAGCTCTTCCACTAAGTGAAGCTTGTGAAGAGCCTGACACAGCCATAACCATGAATATCTCAAATCATCTCGTCAGCTGAGGTTACTGTGAAGCTGAAATTGTACTGGCAGTGGAGCTCTCTATTGTCATGATTCCTATACAGACAGAAAGATGAGGAGGGAAAGGGAAAAAGAGGTATAAAAGTTTCCCAGCAAAGTTTGGATACGTTCTGCTGCTTCTGAATAGTAAATACTACCACATATGTGTCATATATGCCAATAAAATAATCTTACAATAACTTCAGGGGCTATTCATATATGCAATATGTTTTATACTGACAGTTAAAGAAAGTATTTTAAAATGTTATAATTGAAAATTTGGAGGAAAAAAGCGGTTCAGATGTACTTTAAACACACTGCTGAATTCAGGTTCAGCTGGGTGGTACTTTTGGACTTCCAAGTAGTTTGGATAACAAGAAACTGTGTGCAGATGTGTGTCCAGAGCTGCATGAGTCCTGGCAACAGTGCAGAGCCCAGCATCTTCCCCGTGCCAGCCTGGGCAGGGGCAGGCAGAGTTCCCCTGCTGCTGCAAAGCTTCTCTCAGAACGCTGCTGTGAGGACCATGGGAGTCCAAAAGCACTCACAGAGTGGTGGGGTCCTGGTACAGGTTGTCCAAGGAAGTTGTGGAAGCATTTAAGACCAGGCTGGATGGGCCCTGAGCAACACAATCCAGTGAGGGGCATCCCCTCCCTCAGCTGGGACTTGGAACAAGGTGATCTTTAAATCTTCCAACTCTAACCATTCAGTGATTTTATAAAACACAGACACACCCATGGCAACAAACCCAATCCATATTTTGCCCTGTAGACAACCTTACCCAACACTGAAGAATTACACTGAAGACGCTTCACTACATTAAAAAAATATACCATAGGGATTTTTTACACCAGAACAAAGTGCTCCTCTTTTCCCACCTCATATGTGGGCTACAGTACCATATTCAGGCTGGCTTTCTGGGGTTGAGTGAAAACAATTTTCTACAGTGAACTAGCTACAGCAGCCTGATAGCAGCCTTTTAATCCATTTATTTTAAACTTGAAGTTACTGCAGGCATGAGTGCTAATATTCACAGAATGGCTGCACCCACCCTGCAAGCCAGACTGGCAAAATTCAGTGCCTCTCTAAAATTTATAAAGCTGAATTTTCCCATTGCTGTGCCCCCACTTGCAGCTGAGTCTCACAGTGTGTTATCTTGGACACTGTAATAAACTGCTGCAATTCTGGCTTACATTTGAGCATGACTGCTTGTGTCAGCTCATCCAGATTATTCCCAACTCCTCACAGCCCTGAGCTGCATGAGGTGCTGGTCCACAGGAAGGGATCCCTTGGGTGCCAGATTTGCAGAGGTCAGCATCTCAAGCATCTCAGCATCTCCTTCAGCTCTTATCACCCGTAATAGAGATTACTCTTTTTATAAACACTGATCTTCAGGTGTAACTCCAGGTACATAGTGCATGAATGGGACTGGACTATCATAAAGAATAAAACCCAAAAATCTTAAACCACTCATCACATTCATTACACTAAAAATTTTGAAGGTCTCACCCAGAGCTCATCTTCCAAGACTACTGGCACCACAGGGATGGGAAGGACATAGTGTGGATGGGGAGAGATGGGATTTTTTTTATTTTAAAAGAATTAAGAACTGCAGTAATTTGTGAAAACTCAGAGCAGCAGCCCATCTCCCCAGCCCCACCAAAGCTCAGAGCAGCTGTGCTGACTCAGGGCAAGGACCAGCTCCTGCTCCTGCTCCTCAGCCCCAGCAGAGCTGCCCATGGCCCTTCATCCCTGCATCCTCTCTGACTCATGGCGAGCTGGGAAAGAAGGGATCAGGACAGATCCACTCCTGAGCCCTTTGGATGGCCTGCACAGGGCCAGGGGGTGGGTGACAGATGTGGGTCCCCACCTGGAGTTCCCCATGGCCCTGCTGCAGACCAGCAGAAATGCCCTATGCCAGCCCTATGCCAAAGGTTTCTACACAAATAAGCTCACCTCCCTCAAATCTCTCTTAACCTCATCACCCACCCCATCAGTGGATTTGAAGCAGTGAGGTTTTGGGGCTAATTAGAAGTCAGAAGTGCTTTGTCTGTCCCAGAGCTGGATCAGCAGCAGAGAGCAGCTACAGACAAACTGTGATTTATCCCCTAGTGCCAGAGTTACTCTGTGGCTGTCACATGTCATTGTGTGAGGTGACATGTCACATCATTGTCATGGTGACATGTCACCACATTACTGTGCAGCTATCATGGACATACAGTTAAAAGCTCTTGCTACAACTGTTTCCACTTAGGTATTTAGTTTCTTAAGGATTACTGACTGTGATGTAGAAATTCCTATCAATCATTATGTCAGCTCTACAGAAATTAAGCTACTTTTAGAGGAGGATTTTGAAACAAATGTAATAACACAGAATAGTGCTTATTTCTCAAAATGTGGGTTACATCCATCAGGGCAATGACACAAAAGACTAGGTGGAGACAAGGGAGGGTTCTTTCTATTGTTTTCCAGAGATCTCACAAGAAAAAAAAAAAGACAAATCTAGCTGTGAATGAAAGCAATCTTGAAAACATGCAATTAGTACTGCAAAAATATCTTTTCTAAATTTGAAGAGAGCCTCAAAAAGAAGGTATAGAGCTATTCACCTACATTGGCTTTCATGGCCCAAGAAACCACAAACTATTATGGCTTTTCTGCTTACCCTGCAAGCACACATGGCTAATTCACAACCTCCAGTAGTTGCTACAAAGCAGCTGGTGAACTCAAACTGTTACAGGCACATTGTCAATCCTGCATAAAAACTTCACAGCAAACCACTCCGAGATTTGTCCCCACTAAGGTTTAAAACCAGATATTTCTGCAGCTGTGTGTCATTTTTTATTGTAAAAAGACATCATTTTTCACAGAGCATGTGAAGACAAAGTAAAGAAAAAGGATGATTTTGCTAATGGAGAGTATGGATAAGTGCCTGTGTATTTACAGATTTATTTATTTATTTGACAAAAAGAATCCTATAACTATCTGTTTGTTTTCCTGCTCCTGACCTTGGCTAAGCAAGTACATCACAACCAGGATGCAAAGAAGAGGTGTTTGTTCTCCTGGAACTGAGTTCATGTGGAATTCCCTGTCCCAGAGGAGAAGAAAGAAGAATTGCTATTTTGATTTGAAATTAATAATTTTCCTAATGAAAGTGGCATTTTGCTTCTGCAAATTCAGAAAGAATAGGGGAAAAAATAATATTGAGAGCTGTCATTTCAATGAACAGCCTTTGAAAGGATTGCACAAGGTAAAAGTCATAAAATTTAGCCCAGATGTTTAGTTGAAATAAGAAACTTAATGTCATGTTTTTCACATTTCTATTGTGAAATCTTATCATAATTTATATTTAAAAGGTTCCACAAATGTTGAGAGCTCCTAAGTAGAGTTGCAAACAAGCTTTAGGATCTTAGGATCTCTTAAGACTGCTCCCAAAACTGAGCTAATCCTTTGTAAATTCTGCCTGCCAAAGACTGTATGACTCTGTACTACACTGCAGTGCTTTACCTCCACACACAGATGAAGCCTGAAATTTCTTATACACAAAAAATGAGCATTTTGGCATAAACAATGTGATCAAGACAGTTTCCATCCTCATCACTGAATCTTGATGGTTTTCTTGAACTTAGATGTAACAGTTCCCCACACACAGGATATTGTGTGTGATACAAGTGGTTTCAACTTGAAAGCTCACTCCCACCAAATGTCTGCATTTCTGTGTGAGCCAAGAAAGACCTAAACTCAACTATAACATATTTCCAAGAAAAAGTCTTTGCTGTTATTCTCTCAGGCACAATTTGTTTCCTAACCAATGATGCTATTTAATCAAAGCTCACACTAGTCTTCCTAAAAGCATTTAAAAAACAAAACAAGAAAGAAGCATTTCTGTTCCATAGCTTAGTTCTTAATCATCTAATCAAACTTGATAAATTTTCCACTCTCTCTCTCTCTCTCCTAAAATGAATTCTTGGCAGCCTTCAGTGAAATAAAAAAAAAAAAAAAAAAGTTCATGTAGAAGTTCAAAGCAGCAATTTATGTTTCTGATAATTTTAAATTAATTCCTAATCTATGAAGCATAAAGAAACTATGCTTGAGATGCAGCCCACATCCAGCCATATGGCTTAAGGAGACAGTGTCTGTGATGTGTGGCTGCAGATCTTTCTGTCCCTGGCATACACACCTGAAGTTCATGCCCCCTAATGTAATTGGACAGTTTTGTTTGTGAAAATGGCCTGTTCTGCCAAATGCTGAAGTCCTTGCTTTGACAGATATATCACTTTTCCAATGTGAGTGTATTTTGAAGAGAGCTGACACATGATCAAGTTCTCTTTAATATCCTTCAACAAACCTGACAGTTGTCCAGCAGGGTCTTGTGCTGCATCCAACTGTCAGCTCCAGCAGAGGCATTATGGGAAAGCTGACTGAGGAAAACAGCAGCAAAGAGGAAAAATCTGATTTATGCTTCTCTGTGTACTCAGCTTAGTATCAAAAACAAGTACCTCAGCTCATGCGTATTTTAGCAGGCCTACATGGACAAAAATCTCCTTAAGCTTCAGAAAAACAGGAGAACAGCCTATTTATATTGTAATTATTTATTTTAGGGACTCATTGCATGTGTCATTATAAAGCACCCCAAATCTCACATGCACAGGTGTTATCCTTTCCAGATCTGAACTGCCTTATAAGTAGCAATAACTGGATGGTTTTTAACTGCTTGGGGTGCTTCAGTTTCATGCAGTTTTTGGAAGGGTCTTTCACTTAAAAGAGTCTTCATGTGAAAAGAAAAAAATGTATTTTATAACATTTTGCTTCTTACATATGCCACCAGTGAGAAAATCCGTGTTTCCAGAGGGGTCTGGCAATGTAAGCATAGAATATCCTCTTCAAGTAGTTATTTAAGCCAGATGTTGTCATTTTGTCACCTGAAAATTTCGTTTTCCTGCAGGAAGGTAGAGTTTGATTGCAGTCATTTTGTGTTACTTACTGAAATGCAGCCTTGCAACAAGAAGGAATTGAACTGGACCAAGATAATAGCATCAGCCCCATCATCCCCACAGTGAAAGTGGCATTTGTACCCTCAGAGTGCAGCTGATTTCTTTGTCTGAAAACTCCCTCAGCCTGTCATGTGTTGCTGGAAGGCTGCAGCAGTCCTCAATGCCCCATTTCCTGCAGGGAGCCCCTTTAGTGTGAAGCCTTGTGCCAAAATGCTGCCCTGAGTGTGGGGAGCCCACACTCCCACCTCAGCCTTGGGTACCTGAGACTGCACCAGCTCTGAGCCTGCATGGGCCAAACCCCACGTGGAGAGGGAGTCCAGAGAGGCAATTCCAGACAGGCTGGAGGAGCTGGAGCGGCCCTGCTGTAAATCAAGCTCAGGCTCCTGCTCAGCAGGGCTGGAAATCCCGCGCGCGAACGCCGCCGGACGCGCCAGGCCTGAGGTTCTACATAAAAATGACAGAAGGATCCTCTCAGACAGAAAGACAAGTGTTATTGAAACAGTCATAGAGGAGTTGGTCTGAGCAGGAGTACTGGAGAATGACCATGTTATCTCTGTTATTCCAGTGCCCCTTTAAATATAGTGCTGAGGTGACTGCCTACTTAGCCTACGGTGAAGGCCACACTTGTCTGCGGTGAAGTCCCATAATCTTAGTTTATTGCATTGCATGTATTGTATTTGCTCAAGCTGCTGCCTGAGGGGGTGCTTGTGGGAAATGTATAGCTTTCTGCTCCCCCCTTCTCTAGCAGACTATTTAGGCTGACATTTATCAATAAATTGCACATATTGTTATACATTTTTCTGTCGGAGCAGCACTACAAGATTATGTGATGAGCACATTTTATCAATCCAGCAACACTTTTTTTTTTTCCACCATACAAGGATTTTTTTTCTGCAGAAGTGACTGGAATGTCACAGCTCCAGCATGACCTGATTGCTAAGTCAAACCAGAGATCCAGACAGTTTTCACTGCAGGCCCTGTTTCAGGAAACACTTCTGGGGAAGGCTGTTTCTGGCTGCTCTCCCTTCCCCAGGTCTGTGGACGGCAGGACTGAAGAAAAAAAACCCAACATGGCCCTCTGTTCCCCACAAAGGCCATAAATCTCCCACAATCAGGCGATTCCTACATTCTGCAGTTCTGTACATCACATTTTCCCCCCATGGGCTAAGCTGCTAAAAGCCACTGCCCTGACCTCCTGTTAACATTTTCTGTTTGTTTTACTTTTTTCCAAGGTAGCAGTATAATGACCCTATGATCAAGATCATGTCAGTTAATCCTCCTTTCTGATCAGCACAACTCTTCCTCATGCATTACATTTAAATTTTCTTTTTAAAATGCCTTTGCCTGAAAGACAAATCATTTGTCTTCAAATTTCATCTGTCAAAACTTAGACAGGCTATTTCCATAGTATATTTTTAATCTTTTTCTGAAGTTTGCATCTTCTGTTTTACTCTCCTCATTAGTTGTACCCACACATCTGTATTATTTCAAAATGTCACTGTTTTGAACATGAAGGAAGCTCCTAGTAGAAGAATCAGTAGAAGAATCAGAGTTTAAAGTTTTTTTAATAAAGGAGCAGAAATTTGTCCTCATGTCTTTTGCAAAATACATGGGGAAGCCATGACCAGACTTTTTACACATCCCCTTGTCCACATAAATATTGGGGAAAATCTATTTTGAGCATTTTGACAGAAGTTGGGAAAGCTGCTGGACACCACACACCCTTAGCTACAAGATTTGTTTAAACACAAGATGTGGTTGGCACTGTGAGTGCCACTCACTTTGGAAGGGGATAGAATGATTTTGGAATGTATTAAGACCCCAAACAGAGCAGAAAAACAATAACAAAGTGATTGAATTCAGCCATCTGGAGGGAGCTCTAAGGCATACTCACCCCAGCACAGCAGCCCTGTTTAAGCCTTCACAGGAGGCCACGTGGATGTGGCCCTGTGCAGTGCTCTGGAAACTTCCAAAGGAGCCCTGCTGGCTTGGACTGAGGTGGAAAACATGATTTGGACACAGGTCCCAGTGCAGCAGAGTGTGAGAGCCACAGAGATGGGCCTCAGTGAGACCACCTCTGTCTCTGCAGCTCAACCCCAGAACAAAGTACAGCTCATCTTTGGGTTGGTCCTTGATTTACTCCACTAATGAAGAGGAAAATCTCAGTGGACATGTTAGGAATTACTGTGGAAATCCTCACAGAGACATTTGGCCCCAAGTGCCCATTGTTTCTTCAATGGCATGGACACATGGACACCAAAGATTAGGGAGTGCACTGTAAGTGGCAGGAAGGGTGATTATTGGGCAGACAATCTGCCTTTTACTTCTCCAAATTGTGGAATTTTTGCTGAACAGTCTAACTGCTGCACACCACTACTGCTGCTGCCCCAAGATTTAACCAAGAACAACAGGGTCTTTGCAAATATGAAGAATTGCCCAATAAACTGTTTTAACTTTAAGCCTTAATGAAGAATTTCAATCCATTTCAACCAAACTCTTTTCTTTGGTCCACACTGACTAGCAGACACCACTCTGAAACAAAGAAAAGAATAATACTATAGCAAAAAGAAACAATGAAAGAACTCATTGGTTATGCAAATTTACCGCTGACATTGTTTCATTATTAAAAATGTTTTGGTAAAAGCATTTTGTTGAATCAAGATTGATTGCAACAAAAAGTAAATCCAAGAAAAAAAATCTAAAGAGATGTCAAATAGTTTTACAGAAGAATTACAATAAGGAGAGTATTTTATGAAACATGCTGACTCTTTGTTCATTCTTGATGGTTAGACACACACATCAATGAAAGATTTGTCAGAAGCAACCATCCCAGTTTCTAGTCTTCAGTGAGTTATGTGCTAACTGAATTTTCTGCATTTGTGAAGTGTTTATGATCACTTCAGAATTAGCAGCTTCCCATGAATGTCAGATTTATGGACAATCTGTTAAATATTTGAATCAGATCTGCTTACCTGAACTAATCCATCTGAAAAAAAACCAACCATACTCTTCTCAAATGCCAAGGGTTATGTCATGTCATTTTGTCAGTGCAAAAGAAAACAGAATATTATCAAAAAGGAATTTGCTAACAATCTGGAGGTTTGATATATAGAAGTGTTTGTATTATTGACTCTTTCCTGCAGCTTTTTTTCCACATTCTTAATTATTGGCTTGTATACCCTCACCGTGCATGGAAGTATAAAATCAAGTCAAAGCTAGAGTTCTGAGTTTAAATTAGAATTCAAGTAGGAAAATTTCCCAAACATTCCAGAGTCTGAAATAGTATAATATATATGCAGTACATTGCATGAAATCTGCTTTGTACCAAAACCATTGGAAAGCTTTTGTATGTATTTAGCAGACAGACTCTGCCCTTCTAGTGCAGCATTTCAGAATCATTTCACTGCAAGCATTAATGAACTGAGCCCCACAGTGAGGGACCAAATGGAAGAGGAGAGGAAAAGATTGGGAAGGAGGACAAGATACAGGAAATTATAAAGGGGTACAGCAGATGAGAAAGCTGACTGGATAAAAAACTGACAAAGAAAAAACCACATGTGAAAGAATTGAAGCATGTTGCAAATAACATCGCCAAAGCAGACGTGTATTTGAAACTCTGAGCTGAGCCTTCCTTTTTGCCAATGCTGACTTTTTCGGCCTAACTCTTCTCAGTATATCTCTCAGCTAATTCTGCTCCATTTCCATCCACCTCTACAATACAGGGCACTACTTTCTGTCTCTCAGATCTCCCCTTGAACTCCATTTTCTTCCCAAACCCATGCAACAGAGGCCTATGCCTCTGCATTGATTTTTACACTTTTTCTTTTCTTTCCTGTAGCAGTTTATGGCTCTGTTGGTTCACAACATGTACACACATTGGAAGGATCCACTCCCTCGCATTTCACCACATCTACTCAAAAAACCTTTAGCCATGTGAACTGTGCACAAAGCAGCACAGTGCTGCAGTTGCACAGTTATATTTCATCTGGGATCTGATATGATCGCCCTAGACTGTACCAAAAATAGGGACAATTTCCTCAAACCATCCTTTACCAATATTCCTGGAGACAACAATTCAAGCTGTTAGAGTTATAGGCCATCCCACTCATTCAAAGTATCCATGTAAATGTTTCTTGCAAAGCATACCTGTACTTAGGCTTTATATCCAACCATCAGTATATACCATATGCACTTAATCAATTTATAATTTCAACATTTTATTATCACATCTCCCAGGGAACTGGTTCAGCTAATGATAATGAATGGTCATGACTGTCATGTTACTGGGATGGCATTTGAAGGGGGAAAAAAAGAAAGAAAAATCCGACCCTCATATGACCAGTGTCATGAGGTTAAATAGTACTGGAGCTCTACCCTCTTGCTTTTTAATGTGGAAAAGACTAAATAAAACATTTTTTTAAAAGAGAAAATATGCATGAAAGATAATGAATGGCCATTTTATTAGCTTTGCTATTCGTTTTTCATCTCTGTAGGATAATAAAGGACACATAGATCAGCAAAGCTGTGATGTGATGACCACACTTGGGGTTCTCACAGCCCCTGGTCTCTGACACACTGAGAGCCTCCTCCTCTCTTTTATTCAGTCTTTGGATGCTCAACAGCTCTGAAAAATCATTTTGGACCCCAGAAAAATCAAGCATTCAGAAGAGAACTGTTAATAATTCAGGACTAAATTTTCAAATTACATATCCAAAGCAAGTAATTAACTTTCTAAAAACACAAGTTGCCATAGATGGAACACAGCACATGTGCAGATTAGGTCTCTTAAAAATAAAACCTGAATTGCTGGGGGAAGTAACACCATTTGTTAATTCTAAGGCTATATATTTTTCTGGAACATGTTTTAGCCACATGAATTTTTGTCCTTAACACTATAATCTCTGCAGATATGCATGTCAGCAATTCCTGCCTAACCTAGCTTGCACATGCTTCTCAAGAGGAGAGAAAGAAAAAGTCATCACTAACAGAATCTATATCATTTCATAAGAAATTCACCAAGCAAACCTCTTTTCAAAGACTTTTAGCCCAAATGAAAAATTCAAGGTTTTAATAAGTTTAATAACCTTCTGATAGGCATTCAAATTTGAGGTGTTTATCCAAATACCCTCAAGCTTCAGAGAATCCCTTATCACTGCTTCAATTCCTAATAGCTGTCATTCCAATAAATATCAGAGCAATTAAAATCTCTATCAATCAAAAATATTGCTTTCTTACAGGCCTGTCATTTTTTTAAAAGCAAATCCTGATCTACCTTTTCTAACAGCTCTTGGATTTTATAGCAACATATAATAACCATCTGACTGCCTTTATTTCCATTTAACTTTTATCTTTAATGTCTCTGCTGTTTCAACCAAAATATTTATAGCATTTTTTCCTTTGCACACTTAATAATATTGTCTCGGTTTCCTGCTGTGTTTTGCCCTTCATCCTATGAGGAGGGAAGGCAAAGCCAGTGAAACCAGTTCTGGAAGAGAAAGACAAAATTTTTCATTAGTGTTCACAAATCTTATTGAGAGAACAAAGACATCTTCCCACCATGAAAATGCAAAAATATTTCCACGGGCAATGCTGACTATTTCAACAAAACTGGACAAATATCCTAAAAAAAACCCTCCTTTCTCTATAGTGTCATATTACAGACTAAAATTGCCACTTTTTCTGACACAACATATTGAAACCCCTGTTTAGACCTTTCTTTTGGTGTCATTTGATTTCTCAGAGGGCAATGGGGGTTAAAAAGGCTGTGGAGAAGCTTGTAGTACTTGTGACATGAAAGTGTGATGGCTTGGCAAAGAGATTTAGCTGCAAGAATTGGAAAGAATATCCTGGAATTGAAAGAGGTTGAGACAATAAGCATGAGAAATTAGATATGGTCTGTAAGTGGAGTTGTGGCAAGGGCAGCCAGAAAAATAATTGTTCTTACTTAATTGAGGAAAAATTAGGAATTCTGCTCTTCTCATGCTGCATTCAAATTGAAAGGTGGGCATCCACAAGGTGGGCTTCTTTCCTGGAGGAAGAGGAGGCAAGCCAGGAGAAAACAAGGAGATCTACAAGTTATCATGCATTCTGCATGAAACCTGACAGATCTACACAGAGCTGAACACGAATGGAGTTTGGAAGAACATTCTCCAATTTTGCATTTGCTTTAGTGCCTCCAGGACATGACCAAGGAAGGATTTCCACAGCATGGTTTAAGGGCGTGTCCTTCTTTATTAGCCTTTTTTTCCTTCCACCAGGTCACCCTCTTTTTTTCATCCCTTCCTATGTCCTGCAGGTTTCAGTGTGGCCAAATAAACCCATTTCTTAATCAGACCTCTTTTATTTTGGTTTGCCTTTTTTTGATCTTCTATTTTAAGAGCAAGCCCAGTGGTTATTGCCCAGTTATTTGATCTGTCTCAAGTCCTATGGGCCCTATTTTCATCTGTAAAAACAAGCATTAAGGGCTGCCTAGGCAGATGACACTCAAAGGTTAAGAAGGTTGGACAATGTTTAGAGGACAAACTGTCATTCCATTTTTTTCAAACCCAAGCCAAGGTTTTGCAATGCAAATGTAACAGTTTTCTGTGTATTTGGTTTATTCTGTTTCATGTTTTGGCCATTCCACACTCTCCAGAGCACTATTAAGATTAGGAGAGTGGTGTGCAGTGGTTTAAAGAATAGGAAAAGAGATATTGTCTAGTGCATGAGTGAGCTTCTGCAGTCTGGATCCTTAAGTCACTTTAACCTTGAGAATTTTATACTGATGCCAGATAAGTATTTTGGGTAAATATATTTCTTGGAAGCTCATAATATATTCAATACTCAAAATCTACTTCCTAGCTAATTTGACTGATTAACTATCCAGACACAGGCGTGTGTTCGTGCACGTGTGTTCCAAAACAAGGTACAAACTTAAAATCAGGGAGCCAGGCAGATGCTTTTTGGTTGATTTGAGTATGATAATCATACAGTTTTTATACACATAAATCTGTTGCTGTGGGTGGAGGTCCAGTTCTGTTTATTCTGATAGTAAACGTGTATATTACAGCTCCAGGGATGGTGGATGACTCTCCAGTAGAAGGGTCTGCAAGCTGCAGACAGCAAACCCTGTACCAGTGCTATCAGACAGACCCAGGGTATGCAGCCCTCCCAAAATGTCACCTATATAGCTCATGAAACACCCCAACACTCACACCTGTCAGCTCAAACACTGAGTGACAGAACCAGGCTCTGGTGCCAGAAGAAGACACGACCTCCTCACCAGAGACTCTTGTTACACAGGCAAATGCCCACCTCCTTATAACAATAATTTGAACTCTGTTTAGTACATTATGTTTTAGCATCCCTTGACAAAATATTTACTGTTCCATTTCAGCATTGTTGGTCAACACCATTTTAATTATTTCCAAGACTATTTCTCTGGATCAAGCTTTTCACTGAACCAGCTTCACCTCTTGTTGATTTATTCATGCCCTGTCAAAAACAAAAGTTTCAATCCCTTAATTTAATTAAAATGTTCTTCACTGAGATCATTACATCTTGGAGAGGTGTTTAATTCAAAACTTGCTGTTTCCACAATGGTAGTGATTGAGAACAGAAAATCAGCTTATGTGATAGTAGTTTGTTAGAATATTTGTTTACTCTTCAACTGAAGCATGCTAATTACAATAAGAGGTCTTCACAAGCAATCCAGTTAGCAAATATGATTGGTTAATAGATAAGGAATGATTCGTGATTAAAAACATACAGAAACAGCATCTGCAGAGGAAGGTTGTTAGACCTGGGGACACATTGTAAAGCGTCAAAAATTGGGTTGACAGAGATGCTTGGGCTGCTGTTTGGATGTGGAGTCAGACATATTTTTATCACATGTAGAAACAGAAACTCATATGTTCATTTGTCTCACTGGAATTGCAGTGGCAGTGGTCATCGCTGATACAAACAGTGGCCTCTGAACCATGTAAATGTAGCATTTTATCTCTCAAAATAGACATCTTCACAAAATCAGAACATTTGGGAAGGGATCACAAAACTATTTGACCAAGCTGCATCCTAGAAACAATTTGAGCTCTTTAGAGCATTTTGATTGCTAAGAAGGACTGACTATAAGTTAAAAAACCTTGTCCGTGACTGAAAATCAGGAATTGCTCACCTCCAGTGAACTTAGAAAGAATGTGGGTTCCAGAGTAAGGATTTTCAGAGGAACAAAAGTCCTTATTGTTGGCTACTCTCAGAAACTCCTATGTGCTGAGTACGTACAGGTTGGTGAAAGGCTAAACAAATAGGGTATCAGAGGCAGGTGGTATCTCATTTTTGATTTGTACAGATATGGGAAATCTATCTGTTAATTAATAAGCAGAGAAAGTCCATTAAGTATTGTGTTCTATTATTGTTAACTCAGAAATTATTGTTTTTCTTGACACAAGTTGTGGATTTTGAAATAAAAAAGGATTTTGCTCTCTTTCTCCTTAGCCACTGGGGACCTGTGATTGTATGCTTTAATTTAAAAAAATAATAAAACATGCATTGCTTTTAGCAGGTCTTCTGTACACAAGCAGCTCTTGAGTAAATGCATTACACCACAATAGGAAAATGAAGCTCTTTATAACATGTCTTGGTTTGCATTTGCATCCTCACTGTGTGCAGTTCTGGTGCCCCCAAGATAAGAAGGACCTAGAACTGCTGAGCAAGTCCGGAGGAGGTAATGAAGTTGAAAAGAGGACTGGAGCACCTGGCCTATGAAAACACAGGAGAAAGTTGGGGCTGTTCAGTCTGGAGAAGAGAACTGTGGGGACCTCACAGTATCTGAAGGAGCTACAGGGATGCCACAGAGAGGTTCTCCATTGGGAACTGCAGTGACAGCACAAGGAGTAATGGGTTCAAACTGAAGAAATTTAGGTTAGATATTAGGAAGAAATTATTGACTGTGAGGGTGGGGAGGTGCTGAACACTTTGCCCAGAGAAATTGTGGGTGCTCCATCCCTGGCACTGGGATGGGGCTGAATGGGGCCCTCCCTGACCCACCTGGTCTGGTGAAAGGTGTCCCTGCCCATGGCAGAGGGTGAAACAAGATGGTCTCTGAGGTCCTTTCCAATCTACACCATTCTGTGATTCCAGGACTTTCTCAAATGCATGTGCCATTTTTTGAATCTGTCAGTTAAGTTCCACATCTTCATTTCCTTCCATCCTGCTCACTCAGTCTGCATCCCTGACAGCTGATTTCCTCTCTTTTTCCCAGTGAGTCCTATCATACTCAGATCTGGTACTCTCTTTTCTCCAGCTCAGCCTACATGAGTATCTACTCCCAGCTTCTTTCATTTTCTCAGTACTCACCCAGCCCCACAAACGTGATCCCTCAGCAGTAACCCAGAATCTCCCAGAAATGGGCACAGCTTCCTCCTGGCAGGTCTCCACCAAGACCTGACTCCAGAAACCACCTCAGTCAGGGGAGGCTAAGCCTGGGCATCCTCAGCAGCCTGTGAAGCATGAACCTGAGTCAGAACTCACACGCCTCTGCCCTTAGTTTACATTTTAAATGTGAATCCAAGCTTTTTATTGTAATTAGCTGGAAGGGGTACAGATTGTAGTTGTTTTATAGAAGCAAAACTATGAAATCTATAAATGTAAAACTGTTATGGTGGCCATAATACATTCAGAGCACTAAATTAAATTATGTCATAATATACAGGCCATTTATAAAATATATAACTTATAATGGATTTTTTTTTTTTTTAATGAGGAGTTCCAGATTGAATATCTTGGCAGCTGAACTTTTCTCCTCAGTCACAGAGGTGCAGACTGTGACAGGGTGATCCCAGCTGGTGTTCCAACCTGGTGTCAGCAGGAGTGACAAGCCAGGTGGCTCCTTCATCTTTTCCTGATCTGGAAGATAAGAAGGATGCTGTGGGGCACAGCACCAGGATCCTGGCTGAGCCCACAGCCTGAGGCAGCCCAGCTGAGCTGATGGGAGCTATTGCAGCTCAATTCTTGCCCATGGAGGAGGGAGGAGGCTCCCTTGGGGCACCTTCCCCTCCCCTGTCAGAAGAGGGCTGCAGAATTCATTCCACTGAGTGATTTCTGCAAGCACCACAGGACACTCTCAAGTGCTGCCCTCTGTTCCTGCTCATGTGGTCAGCACTCAAAAGGGTGCTGGGAGCTTTCTGCTTCCCTGCTGGAAGTCACCAGTGACTGCTGCTTTCCTTAGCTCCAAAATAAAGCTTTTGCTTTTCAATCCCTCAATTCAGAGGTCTCTGAGAATTGGTCATGGGGCACCAGCACATTGAACACACAAGTGGCACAAACCTTTGTCAAATACTGGCATGGTGTGGCTGGGGATCTCGAGCAGAGCCAGGATCTTGTAATCCTTTCCTGGGTGGATAATTTACTCTCAGAATAGTCTTGATAGCTCCCTCAGGGCTTCTCTGAATATGGATTAGCAGGAGGTTTCTTGCAAGGCTAAGCTCCTCACACTGAAGGAACTGAGTCCTTTCACTGATGTTAGCTGGTTATCTGTAAAGAAAGATGGATAAATGCACAAAGCTGAGAATTGCTGAGCACAGGAATGCTAAAGTCACTGATTTCCACTGAAAAGGAGCAAATTCCTTACTAGAGCTACTCAAGGATTTTCAGCTGAATTATTTTCTCTGGAAAATTTCAGGATTCTTCCCCAAAATTATATTCTTTTTATTATCACTGTTCTCAACACCTGCCACTACCTCTGCAGTCCTCTGCTGCCACTTAGCAGCAATCCACTTAGGAATGGAAAAGTTAGGTTTGTTTTTCCATGAAAACATTTCCCCAAACAAGGAGCAGAAATGTAAACTTTTCTTTGTGGACTACCTTAAATTAATTATTTAAGATCACATTCTGGGGTGGTGCTTTCCCTCGGCAGTCACCTCCTGATGGCACAAGAGACCTGAACACAACCCATAATTTGTCCAAGCAGAAGCCTGTACAGTGAATCTAATGTAGAAACACATGGTGTTCTTGGAGTGCACTAAGCAAGAGTGAACTAAAGCCTACTAAATCTCAATTCCACCCCCAAATTAGATGATCTTATTATCAATAACACATGTCATATTCAAAAGCAGCTTGGGCAGCAGATTAAAGGCAGTGATTCTGACTCTCTGCCCTGCTCAGGTGAGACCCCACCTGCAGAGCTGCCCCAGCTCAGGAGGGACCTGGAGCTGCTGGAGCCAGGCCAGAGGGGGCTCCAGGATGAGCAGAGGATGGAGCAGCTCTGCTGGGAGGAAAGGCTGGCACAGCTGCCATTGTTCACCCGGAGAGGAGAAGCTTTGGGCTGAGCTCAGTGTGGCCTTGCAGGGCCTGAAAGGAGCCTACAGAGAAACATGGAGAGAGACAATGTACAGGGGATGGAGTGCCAGGACACGGGAATGCCTTCACACTGGCAGGGAGGAGGGTTGGGTTGGATATTGGATAAAATTCTTTACTGTGAGGGTGGGCAGGCCCTGGCACAGGTTGCCCAGAGAAGCTGTGGCTGCCCCATCCCTGGAAGTTTCCAAGGCCAGGCTGGATGGATATCTGAGCAACCTGGTCTGTTCCATGGCAAAGGGAACTGGATGGTCTCTAAGATCCTTTCCAACCCAGGCCAATCTGTGACTTCCTGCTCCTGGCTGTGCTATCCCATCCTTCTGAAACACGGCTCTTAAGTGCAAGAAGTGTCTGTGATGTATTTGTGCAGTGCTAACCCAGTGGGACCCTTAAATCCCCTGCAGCCTCTAGATTCTGCTACAACACAAATTACTCATGATAAGGAGGATCTCTACACCATGGGAGCATAATACACTGACACCACTTCATATTTAAATAATTTTTTAGGATTCCCTGGTTCACAAGCATATACCAAAACTGTCAGATGGGCTTCCAGCTTTTCCTACCAGGGCAAACTTATGGTTATTTTGCAAATGTTCATTAGGATTTCAAGCTGTAAAGGAGCATCTCTGAAGATTCACCTTCCAAAAGTGCTCAAATTATTTGTGCAAATGGCGTTGCACTCCATGGATGCTGATATTCCTAGCACCAGTGACTTTTAAATGGCACTCACAAGAAAAGGCTGTTGAATAGTATTCAGTATTGCCCAACTCTTGCATTTAGCTAAAAAGTCTGGTCTCATCAGAGAATCATTAAAACCTTGACAGAAATAACAGATCATTGGGTATAGAACAAATCTAAACAAGCCCTTTTGGTGGTAATCTATGCAGAAGGAAGCAGAGGTTACCCAACAATAAAGGGAAAAGATGCTATTTTTATCAGGTGAGTTTCACTGCTGCAGACAGAGAAACCTGCCTGCCAACAAGTGATCCCCACACAATGAATATGTGGGGACAGTGCAGAATAGATGGGGGTTAAGGCAAACAGAAAATATTTTGCTGTTCCTCCACCCCAGTCACAATACAACCATTGTATCACATATGGGATTGCAAATCAGGATAGTCCATTACTATAAATACTAAAAGCAATTTGATCAATGGGGTACAACAGACCCACTGCACCAGGAACTCTGTTTACAGCATCCACGGTGACATTGCAGGTGGACATTTCATTTGCTGGAAAGTTTTCTTTTACACTTCAAGTGCTGCACTTGGGGGTTTATTAAAGGGTTTGCCAGAATTAGCTTTATCTAAACAGTGGCAATAAACTTCACCACTGGCCCCTTACCCAGTGAAGGATTTTGTATTTTCACTGGTCAGTGCTATCCAATCCCCCTGCTTCCCACTACCATCTTCCCTTTGTCTGGTCTGAAACACATTTGTGACTAAACAAATAAACAGCATCAGCTCAGTAGATGGATCTCTAGACCCAAACTCCGGAGTAAATTCCATAATCAACCAGGCTGAATGATGCTTTCAGCAGGCCAGGGCTGATACTCTCTATAATTCACATTCCCTGTGTACACTGCTCCATAATAAAGCTCGAATGTCAGGCGTGTCAGCCAAGAGCTAACATACCTGTTTGAACTAGTCCTGTGCCAATGGAAACATATCACAAACTGAAAACATTTAGCCCACTGTATAATTGTAAATGGATTCTTTTTAACCAAATGAAGAATAATCACTTATACATAAGCACACAAATATGGTAAATGTTAATATGTAATAAAGCCTTAAACCACTCCTAGTTGGCATGTTCAGAATAATGTCACTGTAAATAAATGCGTTGAAGAGGTTTTAGAGTCCAAGACATTTTTGCCCATCAGTAGTATTAGTTTAACAGGACAAACTTTCATTATATTCTGACATTTGGTACATACAGTACGTTGTTTATGCACTAAATGTCAGAATATAAAGATGGTTTAGCCCTTTTATTTATGTATTTAAGAGTTATTAATTTAAGAGTGACCTTATTTAATCAAAACTGCTGTTTAATAAAAATCATGTTCACAGATTTCAAAATAGAGCCTTTGGTTCTGAAGAGACATTAGTTGTTTAACACTCAGATATGTGCTTAGCCTTCCTAAGAATCCTTTTTTTCCCCTCTAAGCTTGCAACTCCAGCATGCACAGTGGTTTAATCGTATATTGTTCTCTGAGTACTAACCCTTTACAAATCATATGACATAAAAAGAAAAATAAGTAACATTGTAAAGACAGTAATGAGAACTGTTGAGCTAAAGTGCCTCTTAAAGAAATCCTAATAAATTCCAGAATTTCTAGTCTTCTGGCAAGCTTTCCATTTAGAATAAAATCAATGATCAATGGTTGCAAACAGTCAGCATCAGGCTTGCATGCCTCCAGAGCAGAAAAAACTCATAGACGAAAGATGACATTTAAAGGAAAAAAGCTGACATTGACTCCATCACTGTCATTGCTTCTGCCATAAAGCAGCTTCAAATATTAAAACATTTTTCATCTGTGCTGCATTATTGGCACCAGAAATTGTTTTCTCTCTGTCTGATACTCACTTGAACTGCAGCAGAGCTCCCCAGAGACTCCAGATTGTTACCAAGGCCTCATAACATATTGGCAGTTGATGTGGTGGTGTTCATGTACACTTGCCACTCACAAAGGAGCCTCCCCCCTCCCTCCACACTCACAGGAAAGAGAAAATGCTCCGACAGGAATTTCAGTCAAGTTCAATGAGTTCACTGGCTCGGATGCAGGAGCTGGGGTGCATCGTTCTGAGTGGCCTCCTTGAACTCACTGTGGGTTTGGCTGTGGGGCTGGGGTGGGAGCCTATGTTCTCCATGCTTCTGATTTTGTGCCAGTGTTTTAAGAAGCTGACCATCTGAATTATATTTTTCAAAATCTCTGCCCTCCCTTTGCTTAAATGCCTCTTAATTCGCCTCACATTCTGTGCTCAAGCTGTTCCCAGGTAAGCGTTTCACAACTCAATGGGAAAAGCAGAGCTTTTGTTGATCAGAGCATTTACAATCTGTCACTGGGAGGAGTGGCAGATTTAGAGGCACCATGGAAAGACTTTGCTAGGATAATCTTGGCATAACTTTTAATGCAGACACACCAGTAGTACACAGGTCAGTGAGAACTGATAGGCAAATAAACCCCAACTAATGCATCAGCTCATCAACACAAATTAGGCACCTAGATCTTTACCAGTCTTTAAAACCCTGCTGAAATGGATGAATATGCTGTATTTCACATCACTAACAAAGCCCCACAAACCCAGGATGTTGTCAAGCACTGGTACACACTCAGTTTATGAAAGATGACACAATTAAATGCAGCTCCACATCATCAGAAATGATTCACGCATCCTCCTACGAGGACGAAGACTGAGCCTTTCATGAACAGAGGCTTCTGTCAGAAGCACTTGCCCAAGATCTAATGTTCAGAGGGCTGTGAGGCAGCAGGACAGGTGAGGCAGCTCTGCCTCCAGTCCCTTTTGTGCATTACGACCATCACAGAGGCTGGAGCCTGAGTCACCTTTGACTTACTATCAAGTGAAACAACAAAGCAGAGCAAAGACAGGCTGTAAATTATTTTCTGTTATTTTCTACTGTCTTTACCCTCCTTGTCAGTGAATACACCCACCTGGACATTCCAGTGTAAAACAGAATGAATGTTGCAATTTGCAACTCTGTCCAGCAATTTCTTTAAGACCCAGGTCTCTGCCCTGTGACATATAAGCAGCATTGTCCCCCAGACCCTTTGAGACTATTTGCAGTTATGGGAAAGCAAAAAATTAAGGCTCAGGCTGACAGGAAGCAAAGATTTGCTCACTGTTCACAACTTCACCACCTTCATCCACCTTTTGACCAACAGAGCCAAGGGACTGCTACTCAAAACATTTCCAGCAGCTGGGGCATGACAGCACACAGAAGCTCACTGTGGTCTCTGAGCCTGCAGCACACCTCAGCTCTTACAAGCCATAAACCACTCATGTCAGCATCCCTCACACCACCAGGCAGGGAATTGGCCTGCAATGCTGCTCCTGGTGCCACACTGCTCCTCGTGTCATGGTGCTCCTTGTGCCACATCCCTCCCAGTGCCACACTGCCTGGCACCAACCAGTGTCACAGACTGACACAGCTGCAGGGCAAAACTGGCCCCTGAGGGATTGTCCTGCTGCCTGGATGGCTGTGGCTGCTGCATCCTGGCTCCAAAGAGAGGCTGAGCTTCCACTACCATTGTCTCCCTGTGGTGCTGTCTCACCTCACGAGACAGGCTTTTAAAAGTCTGGACAACCAAATATCACCTGCTCTCTTCAGAATAGAAACCCTGGAAAATCCTTGTCCCTGGGGCAAACCATCTCACACATGACAAGCTGCTTGCCCCCCTCCTGCCTGACCCCAGGAGAAGGCCCAGACACCCAGACAACACAGCCCTGTGCCCTCTCACATACCCATGACTGCACTGTGCAGCCCATTTTGTGAACAAAGTCAAGACATAAAGAGGAAATGCTGCCAGTGGTGCTGCTCAGGGTGTTATCCACCCCTCAGCTGTGGATAACAAAGTCTGCAGGTACCAGTGCCCAAACCTGCTATAGGAAGGTTGGTTTTACCAAGCTGAGCAAGCTCTGACAATGGCTGGGTGAGCTAACAGAGCCATGTCTTTGTCTGTCATCTGCCCCAAACACAGTTATTCACTTTTCCCTGGAGGTGCTGGAGACCAGGCCAGCTGCATGAAAGCCATGGACAAAGGCAAATGCAGTACAGAACTTAGGTATTGGTTAACTCCTACTACAGAAGCAAACCAGAAAGGGAAAACGCTGTATTGGAGCATAGGATGGTGTAAGGGACTGGGATTAAAGTGAGAGGAGGATGATTTTTATTGCCAAAGGGTTTGGTTTGCCTCAGAGGAAGGCATCCAGCATCTCTTCCTTTGGGATTTTTTTTTTTTTTTTCACAATGTCACTAGGACACAGTTTCCTGGAGACTGACAGCATTAAAAAAATTATAGGTTTTCAGTCTATGAAAAGGAAGTAATCATTTGCCACAGACCTTTTACTGGATATTATCTCATGAGTCATGACCCATATCAAGAGAGCAGCCGTTTGAGCCTGACTTGAAGAGCGAGTGGTTGGTAATGTTCCCCATATATTCCTGCAGGTAACAAGTGATATTTAACTGAGAGGGCCTGCATAACTTGGCTTGCTGGCCCTTTTAACTCAAGTAACTGCCTGAGAGTGAATGACAGAATAGAGAGATTGTGTTGAAAACAAACAGAAAGAGAAATCAAATAAAAAGTATCTGTGTGGGTTGTTTTATTGTGGAAGTGAATGACAGCATTAGGATTTAGACCTCCTAGTTTAACACATCCTGCCTTCCCTAGTTTAATAACTATACACACAACTAAAAGACAGCATATAAAAACATGTAGCGATTTAGTGGATCAGGGTTGCTGTATTTGGATTATCAGGGCATTTAGGGGGGAAAAAAAAAGAAAGACCACACAGGGAGACAGCGCAAAGAGCCTCTCCACAACCATCTGCCACAACATCACGTAGCTCTGTAAACTGACAGACACTCCTTTAGCAGGGCCCAGGCACGTCAGATGAATCAATCAATCAAAAAAATTCTTATGAAACTTAATCACGGAGGGTCGTGTTAGGGAGTGGGGAACAGATTAAATTACCACGGTATTAGATACGGGAAATGATTTCTGTCAAAACCATCTTTACTGCAATTATAATATGTTAATTATGTATTTCATTAAGTAAGTGGATTAGAGTCTGCACAGATGAAATCACGCTGAAGGCTTTGAATCATTTGCTGAGCGGTGTGGGAGGACTGGTGTGAATGGAACTCAGTTAATTTTGAAAACTTTCACATGCTAAACATGTCCCCCCCCCAAGTGCAGGAAATAAATGCCTCCCAGATTGTTGTGTAAAACATCCAAAGACCACATTAATTTTAGTGATGTAATCAGATCATGGCTGATGTGGTCCAGGAGCTTGTCAAAGATGCCATAAATGTGTTCGTGTATAACGAAGCTGCACTGCTCCAGCGACTGGAGGAAGATAACTTGCACAGGAGCCCAGATTTCTTTTTGTCTGTGCTCCAGAACAGAGCAGTGCACAGCACAGAAGGGAACCACAGCCCCCCCTTATTTTAGGTGCTGTATAGTCATGTATGCAGCTGCCAGCACAGGCTGACTGCTACATTTAGTCTGCAAACACACTGGAGCAGCACAGCTCTGCAGCACCCTGCATCTTTTGTGCTCCTGCCTATTTCTCATTCAATGGCAAAAAGGTACTGGTTTTACAGGAAAGGGCTACTTAATGATGTATGAGCAGTAGCCCTGGTGAGCCAATAACTTGCCATGTGTGTCTGAAGGGACTCATGCTGGGTGACAGCCACCGGTGTCAGTAGAACCAAGCTGATTTACACCATGGCAGGATCTGGCCCAACACTGTAATCTTTATATTTTTCAGAACAGATTATTGATGTCTGTAGGTACAGTAAGAAACTACCTGCAGAAGCTGTGTGCAAACCTTTTCTTAGTTTGAATTCTGTGTGAGTGAATGAGAAGGAGAAGTATTTCTGTCTCACTAGCTGGATGTTCCTCCTGCATTTAACGCCGTGCTCTTGACAGAGAAAAGAACAGGAAATAAGGGAAGATCATGGTAACTATTGTTCTCCTCACTCCTCAATAAATTAAAAGGCTCATTTTAGAGGTTTGTCTTGGAAAGGAAAATTAATGAATAAATAAAAATAAATGTGTCAAGCTATAATTAACAAAAAGAATTGGGCATCTTGTCATGGGATTGTACTCTTAGCAGTAGGTAACCTTCCATTCATAGGAGACTACCCCACATATTAAAAATAAAAGGGCATTCAGCGTCACAAAGGAATAAATCTTTCAGCTCTTGCATATCCCTCTTTTCTTTGGAATAGCTTCCAGGGTAGCAGAAGGTAGTTTAAAATATATCAGAGAAAATAAGAGCAAAATCATTAATTTTAAAAAGAAGAACATATACAATATACATAAATTTGCCTCATCCCAATTATTTAGTTATCAGTAATAATCACAAGGGATTTAAAAGGAGGAAAGAATCTGAGACAGCATAACACCCTGCATGGAGTGAACGTTGGTGTAAATGACTGGAAAAGGTTGGCTGATTTGATGAAAACCCAATCAGACTCTCTAGGGAGATATTACTTTCCTCATTATTCCACTGATTGGCCTTATTTCATCTGAAGAATGCAGCACATTCTTTACAGTGCTGGCAAGCCTCTTTAACAATATCCAAGGAAAAAAAGCCCTATCACCTCTGTAATCGAAACAACAAGGAAATTAACCAGAGTCCCTTTCCTCAGGGAACTGTTACAGAACCCCCAAAATCTCCTGATGGATTGGCACAGAGAAGCCACGAGGCAAAGGGGGTGGGGTTTTTCACAGATTTGGCACACAGCAAAAGCCTTTCATAAATTTGCTAAAAGCAACTAAAACAGCAGGCTCAAGCCATAACTCCTCCCTCTGCACTGGAAAAAAAAAATAACACTCGAGTTGTTTGCTTGTAGCAACCTAATCTTAACCAACAGTGACATAATTTACTAAGGGAGTTCGTTCTTCTGATACGAAATTTGTTATGCCCACATCATTGTGCAGGGCTTTAGAATAAAGCAGCAATTTCAAGTCAAGTACAAAACACACTTGTGAAATTCAGTCTGAGAACTGTGTTATCAATGGCCTCAAGCTTGCAATAACTGTTAATTAAGTGTATTTTTCATTATTCTTTAGCAAAGAAGCAAGATTTAATGATGTAAGTTAACAATAGATGATAATTTAGAGTAGTGACAATAGTTTAATTATTCACACACATATAAAAGTTAACTTCATAACTTCTTTGTGAGAACGAGTTCATTTAAAATATTTTGAGCAGTGCATACAATTACCACATATGGTGTCTTGCCACACCATTTCTGTGGATACAAGTCAATTTGCTACAGAATTATCTCCTTCAGCAGTGATGCAGGAAAGGAATTCTTAGCCTTAATTTTTTTGTTGCTGTTGTTTTTTGGGAGGAGAACTGACTTTATTAGCAATAGATAGCAGTGGGGCCACTTGGTCAAAAACTGAGTCAGAATCCTCAAACAATGGGTCTCAATATTGCCTAAGCTATTTCCAAACCTTCCACCAAGGCCTTTGTTGAATTACAGGAAATACTGTGGGCAGAGAACAAAATTACAGCCTGTGATAAGCTGGAAAATGGTGTTCAAATCCTACTTGTACACCAACCTCTGAATACATTTGAGTGTCTTGAGACCATCAATACCCTCAACTAAATCTAGATCAAATGTAGTGAAGAGTGCTTTCTAAGGGGAGCTTTGTTTCTGGTGTTCTAGCAGAAAATCAAAGGGGATATGACTTTGACTCAAAGTGAGTACCCAAGAAAATTATAATTGTAGTGCATTTAAATATAAAATTATTCCAAAGAACCACCTATTGAGTAAGCACTAACAATTCATTCTGTTCAGCCAATTCTTCTGTTACAATGCTGCATTTTGTACATTTTGTTCTCCTGGCAATGGACAAGCCTAGGCACCCAAATAGCCAGCAATTTTAGACTAGATTTCCTGATTGGGAATGTGGAGATGCTCCTCAGTTATCATCACTCAATAAAACCTCTCAAACATGTCTGTCACACAGAGAATTAGAACTCAGTAATAGTATGCGGTATCTATTTTCAGCCAACTCTTTGATTTACTGTTTTCTCCAAAGCTGTGCCTGAAAACCTGCAGGGATAATAAGCTGGTAGCCTGATCCACTGGCCCAGTCTGGCTAGTCTTCCTCTCTGCCAAGATCACATTTTAAAAGGCAGATTTAAGACCAATTAAGGATTTCACAGCGTCCGACACCATAAAGAGCTACGACGGTCTCTAATTTCAGAGAAAGGTTCCTCCCCTCAAGACAGAAACACTGAGGAAAAAAAGCCACTGTAGATGCACCCTCCTACACCCATAAAATAGCAGCTGAGCTGGTGGAAAGGTTAAGATTATGAAGAATACTTCCTTTTGCAAGATCTTTCTTGTTTTGTAGGAGTTTTGTTCCTAAGCAAGGCCAGCTGAAAGCGAGGTCAGGCCAAGCTATTCATTTGATTTAGGCATGCATAATTGACACCCACGTTTTGTACTTGCACATCCCTGAGGGTGCTCTTGGGAGGCCTCCTCAAGATTTGAGTGGTTGCAGAGTAATGATGGAAATGTGGGAGACATTACATTCCTGCTCTGAACTGGCTCAAGTGCAATTAATTACACCTTTTCCTCCTGCTGGATTCACATTACCATGAAAGCAAGTGCATTTGTTCTTCCAGCAAACACAAGAGCCTTCTTTTTGTCAAGCTTATCAGAGTCACACAATTCAATATTGAATCTTCTTGGGATGAACAAATATTCTGTGTATAACAGAGCCAGAAAACACGACTACCTCAGAATATGCTTGTCCATCAGTGCGCTGGGAGCAAGGAGAGAGTGCCTGACCTTTGGATGTGTGTTTGGGGAAGCACCTTTGTTAGAAGGTGGTGCCCATGCTCTGGAGCCAAACATTTGTTATTTTATACTAAAACTCTGCTGCTTTTAACAGTATCAAGCTCAGTGCCTGTGATTGTTTGCAAAATTCAGACAATAAGACAAAATTCACTGTTTTGCAAGTGATGCTTGCTGAAACCATAATGATAGTTTAAAAGATGAACTAAATAAACTCAAACTTTGCCATGCTATCAAGCATCAGCTCCTTTCCTCTCTGGCCCTCAGAGGAAAGAAATGTGAAGGAAAATCTCAGGATGAGTAGAAGTGGAGGACATGAAGGAAAAGAGATTCAGTACCACTGAGAACATCTTGAGGAGAAGACACCAGCAGCTCTGTGGTTTGTGTATCTCCTGGGGTTCCTACAACCTGCATGATCTTGCATGACTCTGGTTCATCTTAAGACAAAGAAATATCTGTTTTTGATCTCTTGCAGACATTTTTCTCCAGCAAGCTTTGAAGGTCACAACCATGCCCACACTGGGGACGGGGATGGTTTCCCTCACACAGTAACTGACCTGTGGGTGGCTTAGGGGCTGGATCACTGCATGGAGACAGCTCTGCAGGGTGTTTTGCAAGCCCTGCTCACTTGCCCAGGCGCTCTAAGGAGGAGGAGGCACAGCAGCAGCCCTGGGCAAGATCCCTCATCCGAGCTCAGTGCTCCTCACAGTCAGGGCCAGGCCTCACATCTGCCTGCACACAGGCAAGGCTCACCTCCCCAAAGACGGCCCATTAACCACTGATGTTTCCATCAAGAGAAACATGCTTTTATTTTCCTGAGAAACAGATGTGAAAGCGCATTCCAGGGTGATCTCTCAAGACCACACCTTGAGCTGCAACACTGTGGAGAATTTAGCTGGACAGAATCACCCAATGCCTTTGATGAATCCAGAATGCTACACAGCACTTATTTATTGCACTCTTCACTAAAGAAGCCTCGTTTTTTAATGATGGAATATTATAACACCTGATTACATTGCAGATGACATGGGCTTATATCCTATCCACAAAATATTTCAATTAAATTTGGCAATCTTGATGTGCCCTCTTGATCAAAAAAACCCAAAAACAACAACAAAAAAAAAACCAACAAAAAACCCCAAACTGATCTAGGAGATCATTGTTCATCTAAATAGTACAGAAATCAAGCAGCAACATCAACAACTTTAGTAAATACAGCAGCTGAACTGGCTGTACAAAATGTTCATTCAATGCAACTCCATCCCAGCTTCTGAATTTTAAATTAAACTAAACCAAAATATGCCAAATTAGAATAACCTCTGAAATTCCTCCTATATAATTTATTTAGGATTTCCATCTAAAATTCATTAAAATCACTAGCTTGAGCAGAATTTCAACCTTCAGCAAGAAGGATGTACAACTGAGTAAATTCATTTTTCCTGTTTCATTTAGGTATGGTGCTTAGCTCCAGCATTATACAGAACACCTCACTAAAGGACAAAAAAAAGAGGGGAAAAAGGGGGGAAAAAGGGAAAAAATCCCTCTTGCTCTCCTGTTTAAAAAAAATTCAACCTGCTTGCAAGCCTTGTGCAGTCATTTGTGCTCTTCTTGTAGAACTCAATCTGACTCATCTTCTAATTTTCTCCAGCTATCATTTATCCCAATAAACAGATACTGACTCTTGTGTGTCCTGACTCGGGTAGCTGAGCTCAAAATGTGTGTGGTATTTGAAGAAAGCTCTCACAGGGCTGCTTTGGGTGAGGTAAAGTGCTTTGAGACCTGCTCCTTGTTAGGCAAAAAAAAACCTCAACAAAATAAAATCCCTGCAATATGTTCTGTCCAGTTGCCAGAAGTGGGAACAAAGCTAAGTTAACCTGTGCTGGTCAAGAGGTTGGTTCCTGGAGGCTGCGTGAGCTCTGTTCTTGTTAAACACTGACCAAAAAAATTTTTCTATTCTTCCCCAAATGGCCCTTAAAGATAAACAAAGAGATGAAGCCAATAGTACTAAAAATATTTGGCCAGCAAAGCAGCCAGTTTTAATTTTTGCATACTGATAATGTGGTTGGGCAGTTTAGAAGCCATGTTCACCAACCTGCAGTCAACTTGTGAGTGCTGATTTCAGACTAAACCCAGCTCTCAGTCAAATCACTTAAGCTTGTCTAGTTTTTCTTTGAAGCCTGGGAAAAACCACAGTTTTTGACCAATTGCCATGGAAAACTATAAATCAGACTCTGGTCATTGAAAGTTAGACTCAGGTTCACCATATGGTTTGTAAACCTGGAGAATCACTGAGCTGAGTTTCTGATGAAATCTGAAACATTAGCTGGTTTCACATGGTTTCAGATTCCCTTGCAAACGTTTCAAACTCCCCATTCTCTCAGAGCATAAATTCTTTCATTCATTCCAGAGTGTGTTAGGAGATCACAAAGGAAACTTAAGATTAAAGAGAAGAAAAAGGTAGAAACGTACAGTTTTCACAACTGTGTATACAACCAGCCTAATGACCCGGACAAATGCACTTAATTAAGCATTTATGTGCACAATTACCCAGTTTGTGAATAAAGACTTTACAATTCCGTGTTCTAACCGGATGTCAGATGTGCCTAGGCTGTACAGAACCTATGGTAAAACTGACCTTAGCAAAACCTGGCCTTCAGCCTAATCAATTGTTTTATCTATTTCGAGGCGTGTATAAAAAGTCAGATATATTCAGCACATCAGCTCGGTGTAAAACTCAACAGCCAACCTGGGAGGTTGGGTTTTTGTTTTGCAAGATTGTCAGTGTAACTCGCTCTAGGTGTTTGGAAGCTGAGAGAGGTTTTCTTTTTTTATAGCAAAGTACGGAAACAGTTGGAAAAAAAACCAACCAAAACAACCCTGCAGTCTTTTTTCATTTTGGTGAGAAATAGTTAATGTTCCATAGTCTTTGATTTATTTATTAAAAGTATTTTACCAGGAAACACAACAGAGACAGGCCTTCTCATTTACAGTGAGACCCCAGAGAGCAGTAAATTTACATACACAAAGGACTAGCATCAACCCCTGAACCTTTAATGTTTATTTTGATAGCCCACCCTGCTGGTAAGGCCTTTTGTTAAGAAGCCAGGTACAACAAGGCAAGGATCCAAACAAACAACAGTGGCAGCTTTGTTGACCAGGTCATATGATGTCCTGCCCTTGAACAGTACCCCTTGTCTTTTTACCCTTTGCCCCCAGAAAATGAAGTTAGTTAGAGTCCCTGTGGCAGATTTAGCATTTCCTTTCAGTGTCTGCCAATCTATCAAAATTCAGCTACCGCTGTGAACCCATCAACTCAGCGCAAAAAAGAACAAGGCTTACCACGGACCCCCTCAAAGTAGCAATCATTTATCCCTTCCTGAACTTTAGCTGACCTTTGTGAGCACGCCAGCACTTGGAGCATGCAGCACCTTGGCGGGGACGACCAAGGCTCTGGGTTTTTCTCTCTCCCCACCCAGCCCCAAAGCTGAGCTTTTATTTCCTTTCATCGATAAATGCGCTGCGTTCGGGAATAACCACGTGAAGGGAAATAAACTCTTCAGCAAGAGGATGCAATCGAATGAGGATGCAGCATGCAAAAGAATAGAAACAAATAGAAATACTCTGCAGTTTAGCATCACTTTGCAGAGGAGATAAACAAAACAAGTGGATTCCATTCACAAAGATTTATCGGAGGGAGGAGGGGAGATATTGTTCGCAGGACACAAAGATGCATTTATATACAAATAATTGCAAAGCAAAATGAATCATATAGAGCATTCAGCTCCAAAACTGAGACTACCGCACGGCTACAATATATTGGCTAAATATTGTGGTGGGTTAGTTTTATTTTTTAAAGCAGCAGGAAAATCTAGGTTGCAGGAAGGGTTATACACAGTGTAACTCCCACTGTAAATTTAAACTGACCTAAGGGACATAATTACATACATCTCATCATGAGACAATATACTTTTTATTTGTTTGAATTTTATTTGTATTGGTGAAACTGACCTGAAAGTGACACAAGTTTATTAGAAAAAGGACTCTCAAAAACAGAGTGGGCTGGTCTTCTTACTCAAGATGGATGTGCCAACTTCTAGTATGATTAGAGAAATGGATAACTCACTAACATCTGTGCAAACTACAATAAAAAGGGATTTAGTGTTACCCCAAGGAAGGTAAAAGAGGCTGTCTGTCCATTAAACGCTTTATTACAGTGCCAGCAGCTTTTTTCTAACTCAGTTATTCCTGCACAGAGCTCAGCACTGTGACTGCCTGTCATCCTTACCAGACAGTGCTTGGGGCTCCGTAGTTTTTTTGTGCAAGGTAGATGACAATCAAATGACTCATTGAGCAGGGAAAGCGCCTGACCCCTAGTGAAGGATTAACTACGGAAAGTGAGTGTGATCATGTCACACCATTACTTAGAATTTTCACAGTCAATTTCTGAAAATATGAGATAAGTCCTTAAAGAGACAGCTCTTTCAGGAAGCGCTATGAGCCAGCAGAAATTCCCTCCCAGTACAAAGGCAGGCAGTGCCATCACGGAGACATCTGCTCAGCTGTAAACCAAACACCACCCTTCTCATCACAGCAGACAAGGTTAAGAGCGAGCAAGACAAAAATCAGATGGCTTAGACCATTCAGGTAGTCTAGGCAGAAAGCAGAGTGGTGAGAGAGAGGACTATTAAATCCTGTGCAGTGACACAGTCTCTGTGCTTAGGTTAACACAAGGACTTTGAACATTGTGAACATTAAAATCTCTATGCAGACACAGGTGGGCATTTCACAGGATCCTTCTTCTATATTAAAAAATAAAACCTCTGTCACAGTATCCCACATGAATGCAACTGCCCAGAGACTGCCCAACAAATCCATTGAAAAGAGCAAATTATCCACTCTGCAAACACATCCTGCGTCATGGATGGGAATGCCTGTCCCTCCATGGCGCTGCTGGACTACTGCAAGGGAATCTCAAGAAAAACCACAAAAATACTGTTGGGTTCACCAGCAGCATTAAGCCCTAGCTTGTTGCCACTGTGAACCTATTATCACTTTCTCACATTAAAAGCCCCTCGTGGTATAGGAAGAGAGGCCTGACCCATTAATCAGCAAATGAAGGGCCCATTTGCTCTGTTTTTACATAACACGTTTTTTTCATGCACAGTTCTAAATGTGAGATTCATCAAGTTTCCACCTAAAAAAAAAAAGTAATTCAGCCTAAGAACCTCAAAGCTTGGGCGTGCCAAAATGAGTTAACATCTGCTGCTGCCTGAATCTAATTGAAATGATTCATTATAAAATTTACAGATCTGCTTAATGATTTTGTATTTCTTTTTCAGAATCACCTTGTTCATTATCTCACCTTAGGTAAGCTGAATTCAGCAGAGCTGTAGTCTCCCTTCCAGGCTGGCGTTTACATACAACAATTCCAAATAAAGGGAGGATGATTTTTTTCCTTTGACATTGTGTTTGTGATTTTTTTTTCTTTTTGTCTTTTTTTTTTTTTTTTTTTGTGAATACACTCCCTCAGAGAAAAGCTCCATTATCATCAAACAGAGACCCATTAGGGGCACCTTGGAAATTTGGACCCTTTTACTAGAATCAGGGCTTAAATAGCACTTTAATTTATGGCAGTTTTCTGGCTGATGGCATTTTTGCTCTCAGGTAAGGTCATCCCAATATATATCCGTTTAGAGAAAGCCAACACAAGAATCTTTTTATGCTTTTATATTTTCAAGTAGCCAACTACTCAGCTGCTAAAATGTAAGTCACATACAGAATGTATGCATGCTTGATTCTACACTGTTTTTAAAGGGAAAATGCTTTATGTGTGTGAAAAAGAGAAAAGTGAAAGAAAAAAATGGATAAGCATGTGAATAATTAGATCAGAGATAGATGCCACCTTTTCTCAGTGTTGAAACTGTGAGGAGAAAAAAAGTGCTACCATATAATTGACATAATTGATCTATTTTTTTCCCTTTTTTGCTGCAGTAATTTTTTATGCATGCCATTGTTGCTGTTATTATCCAAGATGTGATCTTGTGTGGTTGATAATACTGACTAGATATGAATACTGGTAAGTACCAGCCAATCACAAATCTATAGTGTCTATTTCTGCATCACCAGGTGCTATCTCATGGGAAATATCCTCTTTTTTGGCAGGCACACAGCGCTCTGCATTATCTGTCATTTTCATTAGATTCAAGCTACAGCTGAGCCAAAAAGACTTAGTTCTAGCATATGTGCTCGAAATGGCCAGGATGAGATTGTCCAAATTCACCCTTTCAGGATTGTATTAGAAAACAACTGGAGCTAAAGCTAAAAATTAGAGCTAGCAAAGTATCTGAATTACATTTGGGAAACTGCAAACACCATAAGCTCAAAAGATTTCCAGCTTATCACAGTCATCACCTCCAAAAGCTCCAAGGAGCCTAAGTCAGCAATTTCTATGTTTTTCAACACTTCTTTTGTACAGACTAAATGTGATGATGTCAACAAAGAAGAGCAAGGACATCACTAGAAGAAAAAATCCTTCTGTTTTCCAGTGGCTCAGAAAACTACAGCTAGTAGCCACTGATTACATGCAAATGCCATATTTAATAGGTCAATGTTATTATATTCTGAGTCAGCACTAATATATTAGTTGGGACTGTTGTTTATTAATAATTCTGTAGCTAAACTATATGAAATGGGACCACGAGCCTTTCTTCAATTACAATAAAATAGTAATACTGTATCCTCCATCTAATGAGGACAGGCTTAATTGGGACGGTTGCTTTATTAAGATACCTCCCAGGAAACTAATTTGGTATAATGTTAGTGAATAGCTGTGACTGCTGTTTAATTGGGATGGTACTAACAAAAACTCTGCTTAATGGGGATACATTTGGTCAGTACCAAGGGGTTAAGTGATACTTAACTTGGTGTTAAATGGGTGTGAAATTCTCAGTTTTGTTCTTTTAATGAAGACATAGCTAACTAGGGGTCAGGCAAGTAAAACAGGCAGGAAAATAGAATTCTATCGCTATCATTTTTGTCCTCTCATTTCATTGCAAGAACTTTCAAAATGGCAAATGACTCCTTGATAGTATTCATTCAGTCCCTCAGATATAATCTTCATATTCTGTTAAAATTTATTAGCCTCTGACTTTCAACCTAGTACATTTTCACTGAAAGAAGATTTCACATGACTGAATTAATGTGATTTCATCTTGCATTTAGGAAGCATTTCTGGGTGGTCACTTAGCCAAGGGCTATGAAGAATCCTTTACCCCACTTAAATCTGTTTTAGTTCCATGAGCTGAAGCATGAGTCTTCTGCTACTCCTATTCAAAGAGATGGAACTGGCAAGAAGGCTCAAAATGAAAATCCAAAGCCATACCCATGTCAGTTCTCCCATCCATATGCATGAGAAAATGTATTTGTAGTAAAGTTCAATCTCCTGTAACAAGCAAATAGCTTACACAGACCTTCCTCCTGCATGTAAGCCTTTTACTCAGGGAACCAGGGAAGTAGAAACAGTAACTTGATCTCAGTGATCAACACATATATAGGAAGTTTCCAATAGCACTGCACCTACCAGTATCTGTGGTACATATTAGCTAATAAATGTTTTATATCAAGAAGTTTGGGTCTATGGCATGCAAATCCTTAATTATGAGCTCTACACCACATCTAAAACATTTATCAACCAATATTGAATAGCAAACATCTGTAAAAATCAATCTCTTTTTGTGGCTCATTTGCAAACCAAGGAAGAACTAAATTGTGCATAATAAACACAAAAATGATCAGAAGATCTGCAGAACTGGCATAAAAAGATAAAAGGATATCCCATTATGGGACTACTGCATATCTTTACCTACAACTAGAATTCAGGGTTTATTGGTGACAGGAAATGAACCTGTTAGCCTTTAACAAAAATATTCACAAGAAATCAAGTTGAAGTCTGTGTTTTAAAATCAAACTTGAAGCATGAGTCCAAAACAGATTTTTGGTCATTGTTAAAACTTAGTGTTACCTGGGATGTTGTTTAATTGACTCTTGTTGTACAGTCTCTCTATTCAGATTGGGGGAGCTTTGGAGATCAAATTATACTTTCTTTGGACCACTAAAAAAATAATCAAATACCTTTAAGCTACTGTAGTTCAAATCAAGGCCTTCACTATAATCTGCTAAATAAGAAAAATACAGAAACTGTCTTTTATTCTGAACTAATTCATTGGCGTGATAATAGAACCAAGATGAGTGACTCTCAAAACACTGAAGAGAAACAATTCATAAATAAAATTTCAAACAGTCTTTCACAAAGTCTAAAGTTACCCAGTATGTAAATTGCCCTATTAAAAGAAGAACTGTGTTTTTTTCAGCAATCAGTTAAATTACATTGAAATTTATCAATAGAGAAATTTAGTAGTTGTGCATAGGAAAAGCCCTTTAGAGAAGTGACTGAGGTGTGACATGAAAACTGAAAAACATTCATGAGCTGAGAAGGTATCAAAGTGCACAGGATCTATTAGTTCTGCAATAAACTAACAGCTTCACCAGTGTGAAGATGCTGACAACATTCTAAGATTGCATTTGGCCTTTTTGTCACATAACTGCTCTTCCATTCTCATAATGGGCACATTAAAAAGGAAAGTTTTATGCAACTTCTCTTTTGAAAGGAGCCAGAGAATTCTGATGAGAAACACTCCTAACCAACTCTGAGGAGTATGATACGGGAAGCTTATTCACTTTCTGTAGTGACTTTTTAAAAATAGTTCTTTCCATTCCACATCTCACTGCAGTAGGGTGAACTCAGTTTTGACCAGAAAAATCATCATGCAAAATTCTACCTCAAGATAAGTAGGAACTGGAAGGAACTTCAGGAATATAATTTGGCCCTAAAAACATCTGTGCTTACATCTCCCCTGGAATTTTTTGTAAAATGTCTTAAAACTGAGGGACCTGGCTCAGCCTTTCATTGGGCAATGGTGCCAAGAGGAAAAGGTGAAGGACACGAAATCCCCAGCAGGGCAAGGCAGGCACAGGTGATGCACCAGAGGGTTCCTGGTGATGAGCAAACTTAGAGATCATCCCAGACCACAACCAAAGCATTGATGGTCAGATGACCACCAGGACTGATGCTCAGCAATAATAATAATATTATTGTGAAAAACTTCACTGATTGGAGCACAATTGTGGCTTTGGGGGCATAAGGAAGATAATGGACCATACCTTGAAAAATCAATTTGTATTTCTCCTTTGGGGACAAATGAGGATTTTGCTGCAGCAAATCTGGAATGCTAATAAGGGCTTAGAAAGGCTCTGGAAGAAGTAAAATACTGCCTTGATTTTGAATAATGGGAAAATATGTTTTGTAATTGGCCTGGGTCTTCAAAATTTGCTTACAGTCATTGTTGGCTAAATACTTTTTTCCCAGGATTCTCAGTGTCCTATGATCTGTGGCTGATGAAGGTAGTTAGGGAAAAACATTTAAATGACAGTTTGTGTCTGAACAATTGCTGCAAAAATTAACAAAACACTGAAATATTATGCAATAGGATCTTTGAAAACTTCCCACATTAAACTAGGGCCATTACCTACACTGCAACTTGAACTTTGAAGAGCTTTGTATGTTATAAAGTCTTGGGGGTATCACACTGTTGTAACAAACATACCTCATATCTTTAAAACAAATATGCACAATGAAACTACAGATAAAGCAAGAATAACCAAGCAAAATTAACAGGCAAAGTCATTGAAGCTTATATTCCATATCAATTTAAATATCAAGTGCTGAATGTGACTGGGTTTTGCGCAGTACATAGAGAACCAATAAAACTCCATTTTTTTTCTTGGTACTGTATGTAATCCCTAGAAAACCACCAACAGCTAATGCAAAAACAAAAGCCCACTGCAGACCTGTGTGCTTTTTGCTTCTCTGAAACGAAACAAATTCTCCATTCTGCTGGGGTTAAGGGTTGGTGGTCTCATTTGATCCACAGCGAGCAGCACGACGTGGCTGGTGAGGCTTTGGCACCATTCAGGGTGATTGGCAGCCTTTGCTCAGGAGAGGCCCGAGGCTGGATGATGAAGTAACTTCCATTATAGAGTACAGACAAGGTCAGCTGCATGCAGAGAGCAGCAGCAACAAGTCCTGGTCCCCAAAGCCTTTGTCCCGCTCAGTGTATATGCTTCTGTGTTTTGCTGATATGCTTTAACCAAAGAAATGTTTTTCAGCTTTTAACTGCTATGTGCACGGAGGTCATCAAAACTGTGGGGAAAATTACATCCCGTGTACAAGTTAAAAAACAACTGTGCTTATCTACTGCGTCTAAAATAATCTGTCATAGATGTTTTTGCAATACTCTAGATAGAATGATTGATTTTAGAGAAGTTGTTTGGACTGTGTCTCTCAGGAAAGCTGTCCATAGAGCAGTAACTAAGAATAACAGTTGTATTTGAAGAGTTTGCCCAGGTTTGAGAGGCCCACCTGCAGAGCAGCTCAGAGTCCACCAGCTTGCCTACAGAAATGGGGTTGCTCAGAGCTGGAATGGAGCATTTGACAGCACTGTCCGAGCTGAATTTCTCCAATGAAAATCAGAGTTACAGGAAACAAGCCTGAAAATCCAATATGAAATTAGAGTTTGTAAGAATGTTCATAGGACCAACTTAAATACTGAGAAAGACACTCATGCCACAGCCTGGATTTTATTACCCAATTGTTCACAGGACAAAGCCATTTAATAAACTGAAATTCAGCTTATACAAGTGGGCAAGTAACAGTTCTCAATCCTTGCTATAATCCTAGTGCTTTGGTACCTTTGCTTTCCATGAGTCTATCCAGGAGCAAAACCTCTGCTAAGACAAAGCAGCCAGGAAAAGCCTGCAGAAAAGCTCATGGAAGTCAGCTTTCCCAACATGCCCCTAACAGAGCTCTCTTCAGTTTCTTTGTTAACAGCATTAAATGGTTTCCTTCTCCTACCTGGAGAAACAAAGGCCCTGCTGCCTGGAACTTTGAGTTATTAATTACAGTCCATTTTCTTCTCGGCCAAGGTCTGATCCCAAGGTCACCAGGGAGCACTGACAATATTCCACACTGTGTATTTAGCAGTCCACCTAATCCCTTTCTCTCCTTCCCTCTGTATGTACAGCCATCTCTCATTTGCATGCTGTCAGACAGTGCAGCTTGCAGGGGGGAAAGCAAAATGTACAGTAGACAATGCACCAAATTTATTTCAAATCACAGGCAACAAAGCCCCCCAAACTACATTCTTAAGTTAAGAAAGAATTCACCTTGCTGGAGCCTCATGATGCTGCTGACAGATTATTCCCATTATATGCATCTATTTACTTTGCTAATCAATTAAAACACTGAAGTTAACATATGCCATATTAAGTGGTACATATGCTATGAAACAGTTTGTTAAAAAAAAAAAGAAAAAAGAAAAAAGCAGAAATACTTTTGTGAACTTCTGTTCCCATCTGATGTTTTAAAACAGTCTTGAAAAATTATCATTTTCTAGCCCAAACACAAAAGCATTTCTCCCACCCTCTGCTGTGGCAGCTGAAGTTAATGAAGGAGACCTTAGGGGAGAAGAGAAGCAAATGAAAAAATCCCCTCTTTGACATGATATTGGCCATCAAATCTTGTAGAAATGTTAAAAATGTAGAAATGTTAAAAACCTTAAAAATGTTTAGGGTTAAGCAAAGACAAATTGTCTCAGAAATGAAATATCTTGTCTTTAGGCAATAAAATTTGGCTGTGACAATCTCCTGATGACAGGACTCCCTTCTGAAGCTCCTGTGTGACACCATTCCAGCAAGACTGGCCATCCCAGCTGTGGTGCCTGGCACATAAGATGTTTCACTGAGATGAAAACAAGGGAAAATGGGAGGGGGGAAAGTGGGGTTCCCCTGCTTGAAAAGAAGAAGTAAAAAGAAAAATAAGAGTGATTGGTGGTGAGGCTCAGGTTTCCAGGCCTTCCCAGATGGGACTGACAAGCAAACTGAGTGTGAATGCACACCAGCTCTGTCCCACCAGCCCTGAGCAGCCAGAGCGTGGATGGACACGTGCAAAGCCAACCTTCCTTGAGTCTCCTTCCTGCCTCATTTCCAGCACCCACACACCAATCCCACTGCTTCTCTGGCTGGATTCTTTGTGATTTCTCTTTAGTAAACAGCTACACACAGGCCTTGAACTAGATCAGGGATATCAGAACCTAAAATATTCAAAGAGCATTTTTTAAGAGTAAATGTTCTAGTGCGGTTAAACAGCACTCCTGAAGCGCCCCAGGCTTCACACATCATTCTGATGAGGTCATGTCACATTCTGATACTGACATGTCAGGCTTAGGAGGTTTAGACAGGTACAGTTAAATCACATTGCAGCATTGAACTTCCACTTCTAAAATTTTTATCTTGCTTGTACAGCGAGTCAGGATGGCTGGCTTTGCAAACTTGACTGGCCAAAAAAATAAAAGAGAGGGAGGGTGGCTTACTAGGTCTAAAATAAAATAAAATTAGAGGGGGTGACCATTGGAGAAGACCTACATTGCTTTCTACTCCTTCTGTAGACTTGTGTATCCCTGTGTGGAGAAAGAGGGGGGCAGCAGGAGCAGAATTAACTGCTCTGAGGAACAGCTGCTCATCCCTTGCCAACACACCCATTTCAATTTGGAGTTCCAGGCTGTCACAGACCACTAGGCTCACAGGCTGTTCCTTTCATTGGTGGAGACAGCTCCCATTGCTGGGTAAATCCAACTTCAAACCACCTATGCAGCCATGCTGACCAGATCAAATTTGAAGTTTTAGTGCACGGCAGGCACCAGCAGACTCAATTAGGGTGAGCATCTAAGCTAAATTTGCCCTGCCACCCCCTGGCAGCAAAAAGTTCTCCCTCTCACAAATTTCCCCTGTCAAAAAGCAACACAAAAAGCCTTTCACAGGCTCCTGGGTGCCAGGCAGGGGTAATCAGTGAGGAGAGCTGCAGGGATTCATGCAGTGCTATTAGCCTGAACTGCAAACCAAGACACCCAATGATAAAATCTGTTATTCTGCTGTGAGAAGTAGAAGAATGTGTGCAACACCTCTTCTTCCTCACATTCCACCTCAAAAGACCACAGGAGAGAAGAGCAAGCCAGGGCATTGATGGGGATGTGAGCTGAGGATGCATTTGGAGTGCAGTAGCAAGGACCACACGCTGTCCAAATCCTGCTCTGCAGCATTTCATCTTGTGCTGATGAATTTTGCTCCATCCAGCAGCAGCCAGTTCCAAACAGAACCGGATGCTCTGGCCAAGACTGATGTCAGATATTCCTGTATCTTTGTTTCCCATCTCCAGTGGACACCCTCTATTACAAAATCTGCTGGAAATATTTCCTGGCAACATCAGAATCTGCAGTTATTGGGAAACAAGACATAGTCTGCTGTGCTAGAGGGAACTGCTATCAGTACTGGACCTCTTTTTTAAGAACTTCTAAACTAAACTAAAAATACAAAAAGCCTGAGGAACCTCCAAGTGAATTAAAACAATGCAGCTTATGGAGTAAAACTTGCTTGAAACAGTTGGACTTTCTTTCAGTCTGAAACATGATGTATTGCTAATTCTTTAAATCAATTCTGGGACAATAATGCCCAGGTGTTTTTCAATCTGAGGGAATATCTGACCATCTTAGCAACAGAAATATATAAAGATGTTTTCCAAGTCACAGGAATTGTCACCATCAGCATAACTGAGAAGAGAATAAAGACATGACTGAGTTGTGAAAGCTTTTTCTAGAGGGTGAGAGCATTCCAACCACAATGTCCAGCTGATTGCTGTGACACACAACCTCCCCCCCAGGAGCTCTCTAGCCCAAGTGTTATCAGTGGCAGTTAAGTCACTTGGTTGAGGTTCTCTCTGAGAAAATTTTCCTCTTTTTGCTGTTCAAAGGTTCCTCTGAACACGCGTTCTTTAGTCTCTATTTCTTTTGTTTTTCCTCTAGCTCTGTATCACTTTCCCAACTCTACTTCCAAGAACCAAGTTTGCCAAAGGTGATGATGGGCAAAACACCCCTTGACACAATTGCTTACCAGAGTCAATTAAGTAACTGTTAATGAAGAGTTCCTTCTCCAAATAAAGCACCTTGGTGAAAGGGAAGTTGGAATGAAAAAGCCAAACAAACAAACAAAAAAATCACACTGTGGATTTAAACAAGTTTCCTGAGAGGAAAGGAAAAATAAACACTTTAGATGTTTAGATCATGGTTCTAAATGTGTTTTAGTAGAGGTTTAGTAGAACCTGAAGCATTTCAGTTTGCTAGACCTAGGCTTTAGTCCTTAATATTCATTTATTTCCTACTTCTCTTTTCACCAGTGGTTACAAAAAGCAAGAGATTATTTAGCTCCACATAAAATGAAAACATACAAAAATTGTTCTTGCAAAGAAATTTGTTTGCTTTTTGTTTGGATGGTTTTGTTTGTTTGTTTTTTCTGAAATCATGTTCTCTGAGTCAGGTCTGGACAGAAGGAGACACAACTTCCACATTCCTTCAGGGCTGAAATGAAAGTCTTGGAAAACCAAAAGTCCTAGGGGCAAAGTCTTAGACCATTCAATTGGACTGTTTTCCATGAATTTCCATTAACTTTCCATTAAATACTTTCTCCCTTTAAACCAAAATTTAAACTCTGTACATTTAAGGCACATGACCCCTTTGAGGTGGCAAGGTCTGTGGCTTAGTACTTCAACAACTCCAATTTCTGTAAGGTTTGCAGAAATTTCTAAAAGGTCATCTCACTGCAACACAGCAACATGTTAAACCACAATGGAAAGTAACAAAGTTCCTGGTCTGAAAACATCACTTTTTTTTTTTTCCTTCCTAAAGTTTCACTCAAAACATATTCCAGTCCCAGCACCCAATTTCCTTAAGGAATTAAAGATGGCAATTTTGTGCTTCAAGACTCAACCTCTGGTTGTTTGATGGCAATCAGAGGTCAATTCATTTTAAGCTGCTTGATCATGTCATTTTACTTGACCATTTTTGCCTTAATTGCAGATCACATTGGCTGTAGCACAGTATTCTATAAATACTTGAACAATCTGTTCAATAGAGTGATAAAGCTAAGCAATTTAAAAAATAAGTTGAGCTATGTCACCTTCTTGTCAACTAAGCTACTAATTTAACTATATGTAGAACTTATATAATGAACTGCTATGCTGAGCACTGGGTAGAATTTCTAGTTATTGGCTTTCAGTGCTCATTAAGGTGAGAGATGACAGGACTGGCCACGTGTTCCCATACAGCTGGATATCACTGAGCTTATAACTAACCTGGCTGGAACAGAATTAAAAACACTTATCAGCATTTAAGGACTGGGCTATTTCAGCAGTAGCCTAGTTCTGCTTGCCCAAGCCCTCGTGTTTTACTGTTCCTACTGTGGATGACAGTAGTTTTAATTATCACAAATATTTTTATATACAGTTGCTAAAATTGTTTCCTGTGCCCCAGCCATGATATCCCTAAATCTTCTTGCTGATCTCGTCTCACCCTCATCCTTACATTTCAGGTTCTGGAGGCCACTTCTACCTCCTCCACCACACCCTCATTACAAAGGTGATTTTGGAAGGACTTAAACTGCCTTCAGCTGTCCTTCCCCATCTGCCACTCTCAGTCATGAGCTGTCAGAGGAGAGGTTTCTCTTCAAACCTGAATTCCCATTGGTGTGCAAACAGACCCACAGTGAAGCACATGGCATCTCTGAATCCAGGAACCCTGGGAGACAGTTTGTAACAGCAGGTGGTTGAAAAGTCACTTTGATAGCAATTCATATTCTGCTTCAAAAATATCTTTCTTAGGATCCCTTCCTGGACACACGGCTGTAGCAGGTAACTTCTGAAAAAACCCAACCCTTTGCAACTTGGGAAAATGATGATTTAGACATCAGAGAGACTAGAACATCTTATCAGTATGAAACACACACACATAGAGGAATGGGCAATGTCAACCATATGTCCAGTAGCATTCACTGAACAGGTCATAGAAACCATAATTTCACAATTCAAAGTGAACAAATAGTTCCAGAACACCGTTTCCAGTAGATTTCTGTCTTGGAGTCTTTACTATGAAATTTATGAAGGCACAAGGCCCATCCCAGGGACATTTAGCAGGACTTCCCATGTAAATGCTCTTCTCTATAATAAATTATGAATATCCCTAAAATTATTCCCTCTGATGAGGACTATGAGACTCTACCTGTCTGATTACCTGGAGCTCATGGGAAATTAATAAAGTCAATATCCATCTGTTGGCTTTTGAACCCCAGTGTCCCAGGTATTTAAACATGGAAGATCTCACAGAACCAAACAGGCTGTGTGACAGTGCATGGTTTTTTCCAGAAGAAACAAAGCCAAAAGATGACTAGCTTTAGTTTAGCTTGATTATACTACCAAAGAAAAGACTTAATATACAAATGCATTACTTGATGGAAGTCACTGTTCCCTTCTGGAGAGCTGTTGAGTTCTGTTTGCTCAGGGAAATGACATGGCTTAAGTTTTGATGTATACTTCATTTTTAAGGCATTTTACTGCTAAGAGAATACCTGCAAGTGTTAAAAGGTACTTCTCACATGGATTTCAAGTCACTGTATCAGGACTGATGAACCATTTATTTGCTGAGCATAGAACAGACCTTCTCAAAGCATTTGGCAGGCCACACCAACACATCTGCTGATGGTAACCCATACTAACATGAAAAGAGGAATATGACAACACAGGGCACAAGAAAAAAAGCCCGGGACTGTTTCAAGCCCAAAGGCTTCAAGTCACCTACTACAAAGCTATTAAAAAACAAACAAGGAAAAAAATAGATTAAATAAACTTCTCAGGCCTTACTCTCATAGATTTTCCTCTAAAAGGATTCCCCATCACTGGCCATACTAAACAGCACCTTGCAAACAAGATTTTACAGTGCAGGAGCACAGCACGCAGAAATTTTGTAGGAGTCCAAGTACTCAGGTTTATAACCTATACTGAAATCTAACCATCTGTGAAAATTATGGACCAGGATACATTTAAGAGGCTAAATATAAGAAAGCCTTTCTGCCTTCTGCTTCCTTACTAATACAGGTCAAAATCATTTTTGTATAAGAATGAACACATTTAGGACTGAGCAATCTTCTCAACACACTTTGAAAATCTTGAAAAAAAATCCACATGAAAATAGAAACAAGAGAACAAGTGGTTGGTTTGAGTTTAAACTCTAAAAGTGCAGACTTCTACCTGAAACACAGTTGTGAATTTTTCTTAGGAACTCCCCTTCATTTTCCACCTTTCATTTTAAAAGACTCTTTTTTTTATTCTTTCACTTTAGAAACATTCTTACAAACCCTTTCTTTCCATTCAGTTTCAAAGTACGACAAGGAGAAATTGCTGAAACTAAGGAAGCTCTTCCTCTGTTTCTTTAGTGCAGGGGAAAAAACTGGTTGCAGCTTGCACTTAATTCCCTCCCTCCTACAAATAGTTTCCTTCCTGCTCTCATCTCTCTACTGGATTTTCACAGAATTCCCAGTACTGCTGGAAAATGAGCATTTTAAAAGGCCAAATCACCCCACAGCCAATAGAGCAGTAATTCACACACATCCTGCAGGGGAACAAAGCCAGCGTTTAACAGGACTTTCTCAGACATGCTCCACCTCTGTGTCCCCACCAGCAGAGGAGTTTCCTGCAGCATGGGGAGGCACACAGAGATCATGAGCTTGCATACACAATCTGGCCTGGGTTCCCTGGCTCCGAGCAGAGCTGCCACAGCCCACCCTTTCCAAGACAGGAACCTTTTCCTGCTGCCAGTAACTTAAAAAGTCATGTCATTCAAATAGTTTAAATCTGTCCTGAGAAATCAGAGTCAAATCACATGCCTGATGGGAGCTGTTAAGGCTGCACAAAATAGAATTTTTTCATTCCCTCCTTCTCGAACAACAACAAAAAAAAAACTTCCCAGGAAATTCCACCAAGACTATTGAGAGATTGTAATTTATTTTATGAAACTTAAGCACTTACAAGATAGGAAATACTAAAATTAGGTGGTCCATATGACTTCAAATCTGCTTTCTTTTTAAGTGTAACATAAACTGTCTTTAATTATATTATTACTGTTCTCCACACAAGCCCTGCATCATGCAGTATATGGGGAGCACCACAACTCGGGGAAAGAGGAGCTATTCCAAGAATACTTTTTCAGCTCTCTGTTTCACTTTCTGCCTCTGATGCACTTGCTCTGAGGAATGCTGACTTGCTTTGACATCTAATATCTGCATGCCTCAAAATTCCTGATGGTGTTTCTCCACAGGGAGATGGACAATAATACTCATTCCATTTTGCAAAGCAAAAAAGCCCCTGAGTGAGTCTGGGGCATGAGTTAAAGCCTCTTGTCTCCAGCTTCCAGATCTGCATATGTGATCACTGCCTGACCAACCTGATCCACCACTGTAAGAGCTCAGGAATTCTGATATTCAGACCCCACATGTTCCATGCTGAGCAGAAGGATTTGTGATTGAGTTCTCTTGCATATTATTAATTCTCATATTTTAGCCATGTCTTTTCTCTCCTTGCAGTAAAAAAGTAACAAGTGATATTGTTAACCTTTAACTGTTAGAGCCACTAATGCAAGGATAACTGCCTTGTAGACAATTACCTGATATCATTCCTGAGTTTATGTCCAGAAAACTGTTCATGCTGTGGTCTAGAAGAAGGAGGGGTGGGGCAAAATCCCATAGGGAAAAAAAAAATAATTACATGATCAGGGAGCTAAAAAAAAATCACGTATGTGCCAGGCAACACCAACAAAGTACAGTTTGAATAAGTATCTTAAACCTCCAGAATTTTCTAAAAGTCGAGTGTTTACACATGAGACTGCAATGGTCTTACAGGAGCCTGCTATGTGCGCAAAGTCCTACAGGTTCTTTAGTTCAAGCAGTTTTAAATGTTAGTTGTTTCTAGGAAAGCAGCACAAATTAACATAATCTTATTGTTTTATATTTTCTTTTGACTTCCTTTATCCCATTTTTTTTTCAAAATGGCAATCCATGCCACAGAAGGTATTCTATTTCTACCTTAGATCCTTTTCACATGACTGAAATTTCTATTACAGCTTCAACTCTGAATTTGCAAGGAAGGAAGGAACAGGATGTGAAAGTTGCAATAAGAGAAGCAATTTATGTGCCACGAATATTAGCTTTTCTACACTCTTGCAGCGAGTGTGATAAGGCACCCATGTACTGTATGCACAGAATGAAACCTTTCCTCAGCAAACAGAAACTGAAATGTTTGCCCAAAGGATCAAAGATTCACACAGCAAAAGACTAATATTAGAGGGCAAGATAACCAATTAGTGTTTCCAGACCAGGTGCAGAACTGAGTATTATATTTAACTCAGCTACAAATTTCATCCTTTGCCCTCTATAAACTCCCACGGCAACACAGACTGTGAACATGGGAGGAGTGAGCAATTTCTAACACGATCTATCTATGGAACCATAGGCAAATTCAGATACAATTCATCATCAAAGCATTTGCCATTAATATAGGAACCATGTTTCTATTCTAGAGTCTTATCTCTTTTTAGTATGCTTAAATGCAGCTAAGAGAAAGTCAAACTGTGAGCCCTTAGCAGTGATTTCTGATTTCTCAGCCTCAGATATCCTCTGAAGAATAAAGTACTAACCAAAGTCAGGTTTGGCTTTGCAACTTGATCCTGTACATAGTAAAACTGGGAGGTAAGGGACCAAAAGGTCTTAAAATACCCCCACAGATTGTTTCTATCCCTTCCAGGATTTCCAGGCTCATCCTATCATCTATGCTTGCTAAATACATTCAGTGAAGGGTTATGTAATAAATATGGTAACATCTGGAAGCCTGCAACATTCAGCACTGTTTAGTTAACATTTAAAAGTGTGGGCTGTGCAGAATTCAGGTGGGAGAGCACAGATCCATCACCAAGGATATCAGTATTAGGGAAATGGAGAGGGCTGTGTGGACACTGACAACTTTCCAGCATGCCATTATTGTCATCATTATAAATGATAACTGCTACTTCCTACTTAATTTCCACTCTTCAGAGCGCATCCATCCCCTTCTGTTGGCTTCTGATTCCCTTCTTTCCCCCCACTTTTCTCCTTTCCAGCAAAGGAGAGGTGCACAGCTGGCCTAACACGCTGTCCCCTCTCTAATAATGCCCCTTACATTAGTGCCAAGCAGTCAAGCTTTGCTAAAGCACTGAAGTAATTCCACAATACCCTCACTGCTGTGGAAACTGCTGAGCAAAACCCTCACACAATGGCTCTCCCTGGCATTCTTTAACCCTGTTGGTGATGATAAAGTCTCATAAATCTAGGTAAATCTTTAATTATACCTTAGGAGCACTCTGATATTATAACTATGAAGCAGTAATAAAGAATATGCTGACAATTACCTCCAGTAAGTCTACACTTTATTGAAGAGGGGGAATTTCTTCTAGGGTTAATCTAGAGTAGCATCATGGGTTCTTGCTGCTATTTTTGGTTTGCCTTTGCTAAGCTAATTTTTATGGGTTAGCATATATGCACAGAGCACACAACACCTGCACTTCTTATTTTTGGCATGTATTTATCTCCTCTAGCTTTTTCCTTTTCTCTGGAACATTTAGAGTTCTTGGTATCAGAAAGTCGCTTTGGATCTGGTAAAAATAAAGACCTAACTACACTTTTGCTCTGTGTGGCTCTTTCCACTGGCAGATCTTCTTCACTGCAACTCTGGTTGAAAATTAGCAAAGGTGGACCTCTCACTGTGGCTTTGGGGATCTGGTGATATTGGCAGAAAATCAGAACACGTCTGACTCTAGGATATATCTTTGCTTTTAAATGTCAGTGTTACATTTGCATGTATTTTCTACTAGTTTATGCAAGTTATTTATATCTTAAAGCAAAGAGTACATTTTAACTTGTGTGAATAATTCTGGAAGAATAGCACGTTCTTTTACTTTGCTAATTAAATCATCTTGAAAAATGGTCTAGGTGGTAAGTGACAGGATTAACAAGGGCACTTTGCAGGATTTTGATGTTTTCTTGATTAGATGGGGAGTATTTTGTATGGAAGCAGTATTTGATGAAGTGGTTTTAGCAATGTGAATGAATGCATGGGCCTAGTTTATCTCAGTATCTTCATGAAGAAGCCATCTGAGCTGTCAAGGAAGCCCAGCCAAGAGTGAAAATGACCTTAGCTCACAGCTAAGCAAAAGGTCAGCTGAAAAGAATAGTGAGAAACATTATTCTTAGTTCTGATCCTTTGGGCTGGCCACTGTTACTCTCAACAAGTATAAGGCATTGCACTGAAATTTAACAGGTCAAAATTACAGAAATATTAGGTCTAAATCCCACAGAATTATTTTCACTTTTACTTTGTTTCTCCAAAAAATAATGAATTTTCTATTAAAAAATAAAAGAGCATGCTGCAAAGATCATGTGAAAGAGGACCATATTTTAAATAGTTGCATGTCAAGGCAACTTTTTTGAAATAGGAAGAGAGATGGTCCAAATACTTCTATTGGCAACAGCCACAAAACTCTCTTAGCCTCTTCCAAATGTGATTCCTAAACCTTTCTATTTTTAAGCTGGAAGAAATAATAAAACTGTCAAAATGTTTACATATAGTGCCTACCACCTGAGGTCTCAGACTGCTCTGTCAATATCCTATTAATTGCATTATAAATTTTATAGAGCTGGAAAGTATAAAAATTCCCATTTTACAGATGGGGAAATGGGAATATTAAGAATTCATGCACTCAGTCACACAGGAACTAGCAAGAAAGAGGGCTACAATGAAGATCTCCAATTGCCCAACAGCAGAGCTCATTAGACAGAAGTCGAGCAAAGAAAAATATTGCGTTTGTCCCTGTGATTTCAGTCTTCTAGATATGAAATAGTTTGGTACTAACACAATAGAAACACATTTCCATGGATTGCTCCAGGAGGACAGCAATTTGGAGCAAGTTACAGTAACTCTCTGGCCAAATGCAACACAAATAGACCTTTACAAAAAATAAATTGCAAAATAACAAATGGCAACAAATTTTTTTTTTCATTGAAATATTAAAAAGGAAAGCAAATAAAATCCAGGGAGGATTATCAAAGAGCTACCCTACCTTCATAAAAATTCAGTGTTGGTAAATGCAATAGCCTGGATTTAGTTTGCATATGTTATACTAATCCTGGTCATACATAGAATGGAATGTGGAGGGTATAAAGAGATCACATCCAAAGCACTCTCCTTGAGATTTTTAAAATTACAAAATCCAAAATCACCCACAGAGAAGGAACTGGGAAAGGTCATATCCACTGATTCTAACCCATGTGACATGTAATTCAGGACCTGAATTTGATTTGGTTTTATTTGCAAGACTACATGTACCATGTATATTTTAACAGGATGTGTCCCATACTCTGGTCAGGTTTCTCCCCATTCACAATCTCACTCCAGCCACCTCTCAAGTCTGTACATGTGCCTCTCAGAGAAATTGATTCCAGTCATGCAAAAAAAAAAATACATTGCAGTATCTAAATCTCTAAGTACTTCATAAAAATTCACAAAATGAGGCTCAGAATCCCCTCCAGAAACTATTTCTTTATACGTGTCTTCAATAAATTTTTTTCCCACATCACTTCCACACAGAACAAGAACAACTTCTCTGGGAAAATATTCCTTTGGCAAAACATGAAATCAGATTTTTTTGATTTCAAAAGAAATTGCAGAAAAATTAATCACCCCAAAAGGTAAATCTCAAACGGAAAAAAAAAAAAAAAAAAAAAAAAAAAACAGAAAAAAAAAAAAAAAAAAAAACAAAAACAAAGCTTCCTTCCATTGGAAAATCATTTATACTTTGACCAAACCAAACTCCACACATTATTTACCTAAATAAGGGATACAGTATCAGTAGCCAATATCCTGTCAGTTAAAGTTCTTTTAAAAGTTATTTCCTTACTTCCTCTGTCATTCCACTTTGTTTTTATTCCCTTCCTAACTATAGTTTTGGGAATAGTTTATTGATTATGACTCATGGCTTGAAATTACACAGATTTGGAAATCCACCACTTTCTCCACTTCTGATAAGTCAATTCATGTTGTATTAGAGTTTAAGAAAACTTGAGGAACATTGTGTGTCAAACTTTGGACAGAGAGGCTGCCTTCTGAAACCTAACTGCCTGTAAGTTAGTGAAAAATTCAGAGTTCATTAGACCAGGAAGAACGTTTTGCTACTTCTTTTTATTTTACTGTATTTTTTCAACAATAATTGAAGTCACATTATCAGGCATGTTCTCCAATCCTACTTATTTTCTTTTTTTTTTTCTTTTGTTAATATATTTACTAATATATCATTCTCCCAGGGCAGTTTTGAACAATTTACATGCAGCTCCATGTTGGATGAATTTCAGTTTAGCACAAACACTGCTTGTGTAATCTAGGCTTTAGAAAGTTATTTCCTAACCCGAGTAGGAATAAATGAACATCTATGACTTAGCATACTTCTATCAGTCTGAAATTTCAACCCAGCCACAGCCCCTACTCTGCACAGCTTCTGCCTGACCCCCTCTCCATAGATTTGGGGTAGGGCAAAACTCCTTTGCAGAGTTCAGTGGGTTTGGTTTTCCTCTTCCCTCCGTCACAATACAGACTGGCCACATCTGATGGGGCATAAAGGTATTAACACTGGTGTTATTGTAGGTATTAAAGTCTCACAAGAGTTTGATTGGTGTCTCCTGCTTACATTCCCAGGATTAGTGCAAATCAGGTCTTGTACCAGGAAAGAGATCCCCTGAGTAAAGTAACAAGGAACTTGGGACTAGCAGAAGTTAGTCTCTTCTGTACTGAGGATTGACTGATTTCATAAGATTGTTCGTCTTTTTTATCGGCAAGTGCTTCAGGAGTTCTTTCTTGTAATATTTCCACATTTCAAAACTGTGGCCCTATTCTGATAGTAAAGGCTTTCTGATTTTTCCAGAGGTATAGTTACATAATTGATATGTATTTATTTGTCAGCAAGCACACTGTGGTTTTGGGGGTGGGAGGTTCATGGAGGGGACTTTGCTTTGTCCCTCCCACTCCAACATCTCCATGGACAGATCCAGAGATTCCCACTAGCAGATCATCTGCCCCATCTCACACAAAATGCCATCACCACAAAGTGCCTCTAAGGGCACCAGGAATCACCTATCATGCACAGATCCCCAACTAAAAAAATGCAGAAAGCTCCTCAAGCCTGCCAGCACAATAAACAGCAAATCCTCTAAGCTAACCAGAAATTGCAGTTACAGTATATGAGCTACAAGCACACTGGTCTAACAAAGCAAGCACAGTTTTCCCTCCTTGAACTCTTACATTTTAGGAAGCTCAATACCTAAAGTTAGCCCGTGTTTGGTATTTGGAAGTGAAGCCTGTATTCTTCTAATTCTGAGGCACATATTGACAGGTTGTCACCTTTCAACTGCTTTCCAATCCACCAGACCAGAGCTTTCAGGAGAGCATTTTGTAGGAGTGTGTGCTAAGCACATATTCCTGGAGCTCCAAATAGATCTAGTGATCCAAAAGCACAGGTATTCCAGGTTTTGGACAGTTAGCTGAAGGATGTGCCTATTTTTTTTTGCCCCGATTTCTTCAGTGTCTGTGATTTAGATACAAAATCAAGATAGATGCATGGGAAAGAACTGTTAATGCAGCGTTTAAAAAAGATTTTATCTATTACATTGAAAGTTAAAATTGAAAGTTAAATTAAAAGCAACAATGCCAATGATAAAAAAATATGTTGATAGAAATGTTAAATAGGACAATTTTACTGTAGGCAAGTGGTTTCCAACTTCAATTGAATTCCTAATTAAAGCCATGACTGCTATTTATTGTGCAATATGCTTATTTGGTGCTGCAGCATCTGCTGCTTGAAAGCAGCATTCACCCTCCTCTCCTGGGTTAATTTAAGTTCACCCGCCTCCCCTCAGTTCAGAGCCTGCACTGGAGTCTCACAGAATGGGAATTCAGCACATTGCAGAGATTTAGTACCTATTCCAAAGCCCAAATCTTCTTTAATAAACACCTTCTAAGGAGTAACAAAGCTAGTTTGGAAGTGGCAGGGGCTGCACACAGAGCACCAAGGTGTCCCTGTGTGTGCTGTTTGGGGACGTGCCTGAGGTGTCCGTGTGTGAAGTTCCCTCTCAGGAGAATTGGATGATTAAGGGGAGAAACATCCCCGTGCAACCCACAGCTCCCATCCCACAAACCCAGCCACCCTGAAAATTAGAGGCAGGGCAAAGTGCTTCCTTTCTCCCCCTCTTTCCTTCTTCAGCAGCCTCAGGCACAGTGATTTATCACCAACGTGGCTTCTCTCCTGAGGAATCCCTTTGGAGCAGCACCACAGCACCCAGGCACAGCCCAGGGCTGCTGGGCTGGTGCTCCACAGACTCAGGGCAGCACCTTCCCTTTTCTCTGCACTTCTTTAGGAATTTAAATGAACAGGCAGAAACAATTGTGGGGTAAAGCTGGGGTCAGCACGGGAGACTCCTTTGCCCACAGCCCCATATGGAGGGAGGAGGAGGAGGAGGCCACGGAGGGGACAGCGCTGTGCACAGCATTCCCTCTGGGCCTGCACGGCCTCCTGGCCCTCAGCACGCTCAGCAGCTGCTGGGCACAGCCTGGCACACACAGCAGCTCCTCCAGAAGGGCGCTGGGCAGCACAGAGCCAGTGCCCAGGCCAGAGCTGTGTCCCCAGCCTGGCTGGGCACTGACACCCCGGCTCCTCCAAGACCTGGGACTCTCTGAGACAGGGGGAGAAGATAAACCTCTAAACCCACATGAGCAAATACTTCCCTTAACAGCAGAAAAGAAATGTGCAAACATTTGTGCTAAAAAATCAGGAGTTCTGCACTGTCCTCAGAGATGTACAGCCAGTTCCTCAAGCCTACAAACTTATGCAGAAAAAGGTGGAGGACAAAGAGACAAGTTTTGTTAAAGTCTCCCAAGAAGCTGCACGGATAACCGGCAGGACCCACTTCACTCACTGCAGGTGAAAAAATCAAGAAACATCACAAAAAATCAGAATTAGGGCTGGAAACGTGCCTACATGTTTTTCAGATAAGCACCTAGAGCAAAGGGGTCTCTCTGAACCAAGTCACACATCCTTAAACATCCCAAGGTTTTGGTGGTGCAGAAGTGTCAGCACTGAGCTGTCAGCTGTTCTCAGCAGAGCACCAAGGCTGGAGGGGACTCAAGAAATTGCCAATCCTCTTCTCCTGTCTCAAGGCCTGCTCTTTCTCCAGGTGCCTGCACAGCAGCAGAGCTGGGGCTCCAGCCTTTGCTCCCTGCACAGCAGAGCACCCCAATCAGGCAGGGACAGGGGAAACGCTGAATCAAGGCTCCTCCTGCACTGCCAACACTCTGCATCTCTCTCAGATGCTAATTCTGGTAGTGTATTTTTTGTTTATTTGTTGTTCCAGGTCTTATGTAAAGCATCTTGTTTGTTGATGTGACAGCCTGGGGGTCCATTTGGCTTCTCTGTCCAGGGCTGGATGTGCCAGGGCCAGCCAGCAAACAGAGCAAAAACTGAAAACCTTTGCACGAAGAGGCTGCTCTTGCCAAGGACCATAGAACAGGACTGAAACATTAAGTAATATTTGGTGACTGTTTGGGGGAGGGAGAGAATTATATGTTAAAACATCAGAATTCTCTTCCAGCATAGTTTAAATTGCTTCACAATACTGATTAAAATAACAGAACATTATAGCTTGCTTAACTAAACATTATATTTCTAAATCCATTTTCAATTGTTTTCCTTCAATTTAAACATTTTGAGTAATTTTATTGCTATTCATACCTGCTTGATTTTTTTTTATTAGAAATTAAAATGCATATTTTTTATCTAGGTTACAGAGTGCTGGTACATTTAACTCTTTCACATCTGCAGACTGAGAACAGGAGACATATCAATGGCAAAACCACAGCCTCTGTCCATTGGATTATAATATTGATATTGGAAGACACTTTTTTGGGAAATAATGGTGGGAAGGAACAGGAAGGAAAAAAGGATAAAGTTGCAGCATCAAGACTAACATTCCATTTTCTTCATACATATTTCTTCATTGTATTTTGGGGGCTTTCTGTCCCTACTCTGATCTTGGCATAAAGAAAAATAAAAGAAAAGCTCCAGCAGTTTTAAGAAACAAAAATTGGAACAAATTGTGACTAAACTAAAAGAAATATCTTTTAGACTGTGAGTTGTAAATACACTTTTGCAGCAAGACAGACACCTAGAGATTTTCACCTAGAGCCAGCCCTGGCTGGAGCCAAGCTGCACATCAGCTGAAATCCCCTCTTTCTGCTCAACACCTCCCACCTTTCCCTTTCCCCAGCCACCCTGCACAGGAAGGTTTCTCCCTGATGGCACAAACACCACCACCCTTCATAAAGTGGGGTTCCCCCTGGCAGCTGGGGCAGAGACGGTAAAACTGCCCCCAACACATTCATACCTGAGCATTTCCAATTTCCCCGAGTCAGCAGGGGACGTTCAGAGACCACTAAGTGCTGGTAACCACATCAAAACATTAATTAACACAACTATATTCCCACACAAATAAAACATTAATATGGTAATTTCTAGCCTATAACCAGCTGGTATCTTTTCCCCAGCTATATAGATAGTAGGATTAACAGTGCAAAGCAAGTATTATAACAAAGTCAAATTAATATCACCTTTTCCCAGTTTCATAATTCAGAATCAAACAATAAATTATAGAAGTCCTTTAGAAACCCTCCCTCATGAAATACTTCTCCTGAATCCATGCTCAGGGTGTAAATCCCTTTCCACAGAGTTTTCATGGTTTCTATGTATTTCAAGACTAGTCGGTGACAAAAATCTCAGCCTGGACAACTGTGATTGTCAAAAGGCCCAAGAGAACTCCTCTGTTTTGTATTTTTTCTGCAGGAGAGGTACTCAGTTAATGCTTATGAATGGTTTTTTAATTTTTTTTAAAAAATCATCCCAGGCTCAAGCTACACTTGTCAAAAAACACACAAGTATATTTCTCTTCACTCTGCACCAATTTTGGCATTGCCTTCAATGATAAACGCATTTCATGAACATTAACACATTATACATACATAATTTGAAAGAACTACAGGGAAAACAAGCAGCAAAAATATGAGCAATGTCAGTTAATGAAAAGCTCACATTTTCAAACTAGTGTTTGGCTAATTAAAATTGAATTAAGTGACTACAACATTAACTATATCAACTATTTAGCATAAAAAGTTGTTAAATATATCATATTGTATGTAGGAAGATCCTTGCAATCTTTAATTGTAAGGAATAGTCATGTACTATTTAATTGCACAACTTGGTAGGCAATAAAATTCAGTTACATGAATTATATTTAGAAAAATATTTTAAAACATGTTGTTTTTAAGATTGTGAAATTTTATGGGTAGTGTAATAGGACTAAAGCACATTCTTAATTACATAATTATTTGCATTTTCAAAGTCCAGCTAACAGCATAACTGGTCTTGTTTTTCCAGTCTAAGGTAGAAAAAGACATTAAATGCTTTGAATTCACTAACAAATAATTTTGAATCCTCACTTGAATAATTTTTCCATAAAAGTTTGACCAAGTTAATCCAGTATCAGACTGCAGAGAGTCCTCCTATTATTCATGGAACAGGTGTTCAGCTCCTCATGATCATAAATCCTCAAACATAGACAAAAACTTTCAGCAACACTTTAAGCTGATACTAACATTATCACAATTAGCATATTTCAAAAAAAGACTACAACAAAGCCCAACAAGCCTGAATATGTCCAATAAGGATTTTTTTTTTAATGCAATTATTATCATCAAACTTCTGACATGGGGAAATTCAATGCTTTTTCGTCATGCAAAAAGAGTTGTGCCATTTCTTCATCTATTACAATGATTATCTTTTGCTTTCAAAAATTAGAAGGCTTTCACATCCTATTTACCTCCCAGCATATACAGGCAGTTATCAACTTTTCCAAGAAGTCCGTGCTGCTCATTGCTGTACAGAAACACGATCACCAGCCAGGGCAGGGATTGAGGAAGAGAACCACATAAGAAAAAAAAAAATACATCAGGTAGTACTCAAAGATCATTAAAATAATTCATTTTAAAAGTGTTTTCCACACTATCTGTGGTATGACTCACCAAGTCCAGGCTCCTGGTGTCACACACAGGGAGAAGCCCAAAGCACAGCACCCCTGGGAAGCCCTGCTGCTCTTGGAGCATCCCCAGGGCCCTCATCTCAGCTGCACTTGTTTGCCTGGTTTCACACAATAGCACCTGTCCTCCCTCATTACCAATCAGCAGTTTGGCCACCAGCTTAAAGGGGAAGTAGCCTGACTGATGGAGGATGACGGAATAAGGAGCATGCTTCCCACAGCCAGGGCAATAAACACAATCTCTTAAATCAAATCTCTCTGAATTAGAAATTTCCAGCTCTCTTTTTAATATGATCCTAAGTAGTAGCAAGAGCTGTCATTCCCAGCTCTGCATGCACCACTCTGGTGTACCTCATCTATCACTAACTCATTTGAAAGCCACATTTTATGAAGCCTTGAGCTAAACTGCAGTTAATCATCTGGGCATGGCCCAGAAAACCTATCAGTGATTGCAAGGAAAAAAAAAAAAAAACAGCAGAGAAAAGGCACAAGAAAGAAACACTAAAGCTTCTCATCTGTTGCATTTGAGCAGGAATTGGTGTTTGTACAAACAGAAAGGTGCTGCTGGTGCCAGCTGTGCATCCACAGCACCCACCAATGCAGCACCTAGGGTTACAATCCACATGCAAGGAAGGAAATTTTCAAAAAACCAAGTACCTAACAACAAAACAAGCATCAAAGAAATTCAACTGCAGTGCACACATGTGGTCCTCACTTGAGCCTCAAGCTGTGTCACTACGGGGCAGTTCATGGAGCTGGCAGACCCATCCACATTCACTCCTTGCCTCCCTGTCTTTTCCAAATTTCCTAAATTCCCAAGCTCCTTTTCTTTCCTAAGAAAGAGCTTGCCAGATCAGCTGATGTTACTCAGGCAGCTCTTACTGCTGTAATTCTGTACAACCTCCTTTCGGATTTGTTGGTTTGTTGGATTTTTTTTTACATTAAACACCTTCTAATTGTCAGTTTCCCTCATCTCAATTTTCCCTGACTGTCTTGTTAAAATCAAAAAACACACATTGTTAGCAGAGTGCCGTATGCTGTCCTGGAGAGCCTCACACAAACAAAATTTAACTATCAGAATCAAGTGGTCTTTAGAGCACTTGTTGAACCCATTCTACCTTAATAAATCAAAGTCTTGATTCCACATTTCATATCAGTTTCCAAGTTTCATAAGGAATATAGACAAATGAAAGCAAACTATGAGGTCAACTGATACATTTTATTGCCATCCTTTGTAGACAGGGTGATCCACTGGATGATAATGCTGTTTTAAAGGGCTGTTTTGTGATCATCTCAATTTACTTAACACTCATTCTTACATTAATATTTATCATGTCTTATGAGAATTGATATAAACAAGTATAATCAAGATTATTTTAGCATCCTTATTACACAAATGCTTTTGGGTAATTTTATGAAAGAGAGAAACATGGTTGTGTATTTATTCAGAGCTACAAGTATCCCACAGGCCAGTCATCTTAATGACAAAATTACTCATTTTAGAGCTACAGATGTAGTCATAGTTCAGCTGTAATGGAGAGTCCAGTGAACTGGAGGCAGGAGAGGAGAATTTGAGGATACTGAATTGGTTTACCCTGGAGAAGGAGAGTTTTGGAGTAATTCAACTGCTGTTTTATACCAGCTAAGGCAAGGTTATGGGAGGGTCCCTGCACACCTCCTGCCTTGCATGGGATGATCCAAGCACAGCCAATGCCTCCTGAAGCACTCCTTCCCTTGGACAAATCAGCTGCAAGTTTTACAGATGAAACACAGGAGAAAATGCTGGAAAAAGGTAACGAAAAGATGGAGAAACTTATACAGTGTGGGACACTGCCCTGCATATTTTAACAGGTAAAATACAGCCAGAGTTTATGTCAGCCTGAAAGAGCTTTGCCTGGCTGAGAGAGAGGTTTGGGGTCTTCCAGGGCCCTTGGATGCAAAAACATGCTGGAAATGCCAGGAAAGGAACAGAACCCTCCCTTTGGATCCTGCTGTGATTCTCTGGTGGAGAACACAAGAGGCGTCATTTTCTCTGTTTGCTTTAGCAATTATTTTATCTTTCATCAATAACCAAGACATCCCTTGGGCATTAATCCAAAAATCTTTAAAAAACACAAGATAGTTCCTTAAACTAAAAAAAAGCTTCCTCTGCTGTCTTTTCAGCCAAAATGACATCATACACTCTTATGTACTTACCTAAAAACTTTAACACAAAACCTTTTTCCTGAGGCAGAATGGCTTTGTGGGCCAGTCTTAAGTCAATCTCACAAAACAGTTGTGTTTTTCTCCACCCTGGTAGAATAGCACACCCTTTGGTGTTGTGCTGCTCTGGTTTCTGGGCTATAATCTGTGAGTGGATTGTGCTGAAGCCTCTGTCTCTGCTCACCCGGTTAACTCCTGCCTCTCAAGCAGCAAGGAACACACTGCAACATGGATCTTATGCTAAAAATCACCCTGCAATGGGAGCTAGGGACATTTAAGTTGTCAAGCAAAGACAGAAGACACACATTAGGAGAATGCAACCCAGAATAACCAGACTTTCCCCTTTACCTCTGAGGGTAATGGCATTAGAAACCCATACAGCACTTTACCAGCCATTGCTCTCTGAGGAAGATCTGTGTCTTTCACTTGAATTATTAGTTTGATAGCCAGAGCTTACAAGGTAGAAATCATCCCTAAAATTTGGATGAAGAAATGGCTGCAAAATGAATTGAAGCATTTAGAGTTCCTTGTTTTTCCAGGATTTTTTTTCTCTTTTTCTGAAACTGGAATATAAGATTTACTAGCAGAAGAAAAACTACTTTCCCTTGTCAGACAAAGTTTATGAGTTATGTTTGTTACAGATGAAGAAAGACTTGATGAGAAGTGCTTGCACTCAAAAGCTTCAAGCAGATGATGAATAATTTTTTATTAAATCTCTGATACGAAAAGTTTGCAAATCCATTTACTGCCAAAAAAAAGAAGGAAAAAAATTTGGTTCTCTTATAGTATGAAAAAGTGCAAACACAAGGAAAGTCATCTTCCATGATTATATAATGATATATTCCTTTTAAATGAATATTGCAAGCCAGGAGAGGGGAAGAGGTCAGGAAGATGACTAAAGATGTTAGCAAGAGTTTAAGTATCAGTACTGCTTATTACTGCTCATCATTAGCATCAGTATTACCACCAACCACAGCTGGGAAATCTGAGCTGGTGCTTCAGCAGAGTCTGCATCATTATATTCCAGAGATTATGAAAAAAACAGACTTCAGCCCCCTCTCAGTGCCAGTGACATCATGCAAACAGCAAAGTGCACCCAGGGCTGCAAGGGGACACGAGGGCAGCAGTGCAGAGCTGAAAGGTGACACAGCCTCCTGCCACCAGCTCTGTCTGCTGGGCTACAAGGTGACATGGCTTCTTCTGGAGTTTTGCAGATTTTCCCTTCTTTACACCCTGCAGGGTGGTCCTCTCTCCTGTGCCACTTCCATGTTGGGACAGCTGAGCTCTGCACCATGAAAATGCTGCCCTGTCATCATTGCTGAAGGTGTCTGTGATGGGTACTCAAGAGAAAGGGCTGGTGCCCCTCCTGGCATGGACACCATGGTTTGGTAACTCTTGCTCATGGTATTGTCACTGCTGGGGATTCTGAGCTGCAATGTGACCAAAAGTCCTATTTAAAATCCAGTTTTTTGGGCTTGAATACCCAGACTTTGTCACAGACATCTTTTATGAAAAATCCTTTCCTTAGGATTTTTTCTCCTGAGAAGCTGAGAAGCCTCAGGAACAAAATGTAAACAATGAATATCTGCTGCTGTGGAATGCAACAGGTGCATCTGTGATTGGCCCATGTTGGACGTTTGTAATTAATGGCCAAACACAGTCAGCTGGCTCGGACAGAGAGCCAAGTCACAAACCTTTGTTATCATTCTTTTCTATTTTATTCTTAGCTGGCCTTCTGATGAAACCTTTCTTCTATTCTTTTAGTATAGTTTTAATGTAATATATATAATAAAATAATAAATCAAGCTTCTGAAACATGGAGTCAGATCCTCATTTCTGCCCTCATCGTGGGACCCCTGTGAATGCTGTCACAAGACTTGAAACTCAAGCTCTGGGTAACATGGATTTGACTAAATTGGATACAATGCTTGTAAATTACTTCATGCATTCTTCTACATGCAAGGCTGGGGTAGCATTTTTGTACTTTCATAGAGAAATTTCAGTTCCTTATATGAACAGCAATGTCATCATGTAGAACCAGATGTGGGTATTAGTATGACATTATATTTCTATACAACTGGAAAGAAACTTTTATGCATCTTTGTCATCTAATCCACCTCTATATTCTTTTTACCTCAGTATTTTTATTTCTCATTTTCAGGATACGCCTCCAGAAGAAGAGGGGGTGATGGAATTCTTAAACCAATTTCTGTGATTTGGAAGCAAATCACCAGGGTATGAAACCTGTAATTAGCTCTGGTGAACGTGCCTGTAAATCAGGCAACCACACACCTGCACTTGGGCTCTCTGAGATGTGAGTTTCAGTGCAAGGGAAATATTCTCAGTTTCTTCTGGTGATTGCAGCCACTGAAGCACAGCCTCCTGAGGTGTTTAGTTTTGCATTATGATCATGAGTGGGATTTCCTGGTAGTGATGCATTCACCAGTGTGGTCCTCCCATCCCCTCCTTTCCTGCTGCCATATCCAGCTCAGATTTCACTCTGTGCATGAGCCGGGGTTGGTGCTATCAGAAATTCCACATCATGGAATTCCACATACGACACAGCTCCACCTTCAACACAAGTATTGTCGCACAGCTTAAGGGATGTGACTTTGCTGCCACTCAACTTTGTCTCCTGCTGAGAACCAAAATTCAATAAGACAACAATCCATGACAAATAGTAGAATAATATTTGAAATGTCTTTGAATAGGGCTCTCTGCATTCAAAATCACTTAAGTTTCTGCTTCTTTGTTACTCCTCCTGGAATAAAGCCCAGATTTCTCTGAGCATTGCCCCTGGATTCCAGACCTTGCTGGAGAACAGGGAAGGTTGGCTGAGGAAACTGCAACCACTTCAGAGGAATCAGAAACAACCTTGCCTTTTAAAGCAGTTTATCCTAATGTATTTAGACAACTGCCAGGTCACTTGCAGGCCCACACAGTTTTACATTGTTTCCCAAGGAAGAAATTCAGTCAGAGGTTTTTCTCCAAGGGACTGACTGCATCTCACTCAATGCCTATTTGGAATATGAGAAGATAAAACAAAAACATTTGTCCAGCATTTGTCCAACAAGAGAAAACATTTGTCCAACAAGAGAAAAATTGCAAGAGAATTTTGTTATTAAAGAAATGCAAGTATTGGAAGGGGGGAAAAAAGGTTATATCTCTGTTGGACTGTAAATCCAAAGGGAGATAGGAAACTAGAAAATGCAATTGAAGGCTTTATAGATCAGTTTAAGCATTTAACAGTGAGGGATCACCTTTCTGTAATGTTTGAAAACTGCACCATATCCTGTCTTAGTTCATAACTTGGAATTATTTGTCCAGGAACGCTTTGATTAACAACAACAACAACAAAAAAAACATTAAAAATATTTTGGCATTTTAACCCACTTTCTGCCTTCCACTGGTTCAAAGGCTTTAAGAGCAGCATTAAAAACTCTCAAAATATTCCAGGCAGTTACAGTTTGCAGTGGGCTGTAGTGAGGCTCCAGTTACTGAGGAATCTAGCAAAGGTTGTCCTATCTAGTTGTGTAACAGTCTATAGGAATGTCCAATCAGTGCCTAATTTTGATGGTACAGTCTCAATAATTGTAACAATTTTGATGGTACAGTCTCAATAATTGTAACAAGTGGAAGCATGAGAAACCTTTGATTCACGTTGCACAGTTCTGAGTGTGGAAGGCTTGGCCTGTGCAGCTGCACGGCCCCTTGGAAGGCAGCTCTGGCTCCATGGGATGCTGCAGACAAACAGATGATGGCTCTGGAGCAAGGACACAGGAGAAACAAATCAGAAAAAGTGACTTTGTGACTCTGGATGCAGCTCTGCAGAAATCTTCTCTGGTGAACAGAACCTGTTTGAGACATTCCCACCCCAGTCACGGCCCCGTGGTCACTTCAGCACTGCTGCTCACTCACTCACTCTGCAGTCTGGCTTTACAAAAATCCAAAAGCCCAGCTCCTCTCTGCTGCTGAAAACGTCAAAAAAGCCTCAAAAAGCCAACTTGCCCAGCCCTGGTTCCGCTCTGTTATGCACCATTGTCCCTCAGACTCCTCTGTCCTGAAATGACTCCTCCTCCTCCCTTCCTGCCCTCGCTCCTGCCTGCTGCTCCCCTCAAAGGCACCCTCATCATCATCATCATCATCAACATCATCCCTCAGCACATCCCGAGCTCCCTGTCAGCTGCTGAGCCTGCACAGCAAGGCAGAAATATAAAATTCAAAGGACCAAAACTCAGTTCCAGTGGCCAATAAAATGTATCACTATATAATTACTGTATGACATCACTACAGGGCACAGGGAAGGTTGTTTACTTGGCTTAATTAGGTATTTCCCCACTTTAACATGTTTGCCTTTCTTTTAACTTCCTTTGTGTCTATTGAATTTTGTTGTTTTAGGGATAATTACAACACCCTCTTTTTTTTCTTTTACCCCCAAGTTACCAAAAATGTACTCTCAATTTCAAATCTATTTTAACTCAACGTTTCCATTAGGGAATATACAGAGCTCCTTGTATTCTTCAACTGAATTCTGAAAAATAGCCAATTAAGGATTCTGTTATAAAAATTAGTGGCACTCATGTACAATTCTCAGCTTGATATTCCTGGTTAATTTTTTAACCTCCCAACAGCTGAATTCTAAAAAAAAAATACGTGGAGACACAGGATATTTTTCACTCGCAGGTGGGTGACAGGAACCTGTTCCCAGGTGAAAAACACTGTCAGAATCAAGGACAGCTATACCTTCTCCCTCTATCATTTTTCTCTGTAGCAAGTAGTTTTCTGACTTGGACACCAACCCTCAGTTCTTCCCTTTCAAGTGCATTTTCCCACCGAGGAAGGCAGGAGAGCCTTGGAGATCCATGGGTGTCACAGACATCTTTTATGGAAAATCCTTTCCTAAGAGTTTTTCCTCCTGAGAAGCTGAGAGGCCTCAGGAACAAAATGTAAACATTGATTATCTGCTGCTGTGGAATGCAACAGGTGCATCTGGGATTGGTCTCATGTGGTTGTTTCTAATTAATGGCCAATCACAATCAGCTGGCTTGGACAGAGAGGGAGCCACAAGCTTTTGTTATCATTCTTTCCTATTCTATTCTTAGCCAGCCTTCTGATGAAATCCTTTCTTCTATTCTTTTAGTATAGTTTTCATGCAATATATATCATAAAATAATAAATCAAGCCTTCTGAAACATGGAGTCAGATCCTCATCCCTTTCCCTCACCCAAGAACCCCAGTGAGCACCATCACACCTGGGCACCTGCTGCTGCTCCTGGCCAGCAGTGCCCGAGCTCTGCCTGTCCTGCTCCAGGGGCTCCAGGTGTGGGACATCCACCCCCATCCAACACCTGCAGCTCCATGTGAGCCATGGAGGTGGAAGGTGGAAGGAAAGGGAAGGCACCACGATGGCAGTTGCCCACCTAAGGCACATTTTTGGATCTAAATAAGTGGTAAGGGGAAAAACAACCAACAGCTTTCCGCAGCTGTGGGAATGCCAAGCCACCACCTCCAAATCAGCATTAGAATTTGCAGTTGTCCAGATGTGAAGCTCCTACAGAAGCTCTAGACCAGTCTTATTCTCTAATATTTGCCCCTAGACCTAAGCTCTGCTGTGGGAACAAAAATTGCTTTGAAAATTATGAAGTGAAAAGTGAGTATTTTTCCTAAATCCTTTTAATGACATCTGCATACACCTAGAATATCACTTTTTTTTTTCTTTTTTTTTTCCTCATCTAGTCATTACCTTAGTGGAAAGGTCTGTAAGATTATGGGCATAAGTCTTTTGGATTTGAGGGAGTTTTATGGCTTTTACTTTTATTTTTCCTTGTGGGTTTTGGCTGCTTTAGAAGGGACAGCCTGCTATAACAGGTGCACTGCAGACAGGTGCTGCATAAGGTTCCCTACATAACTCTGCCAATGCTTTTCAATCATGATCCACAACACCCCTGTTACTCCTGTGTGGGGCCTCCCCTCTGCTGCAATTGCCAAGGTTGTGAATTATGCCATCTTGTATTGATTTGGACAAATGTCCACTCCTGCCTAGGTCACACTGCTGCTCCTGGCTGGCAGGCAGCACAAACCCAGCCTTGCAAAACTCAAACCCAGCCCTTACCCCACTGTGCTGCCTCTCCCACGGCTCCTCTTCTTGATTCAGTCACGCATTATGTACCCTGGCTCCCATGCAGAAGATTTGTGGCAATTGCATGATGTATGAGGTGCCGTTTGTAAAATATTATTTAGTGTAAAACATGATGTTTTTCCCGTTGATTTACAAGTTGGATTTATAAATCTGAACTTCTCACAGTTTGAGTTATATATATCTCGCCTCTGATTTATAAAACTCACCAGTAAATCTTGAGCAGAAAGTTTTGATTCAGAAATCATTATTTTAAACATTAGATTTAGCTAAAACATTCAACTGCTTTATAAGTCATGAAATGGATTTACATGCACCAATCTGGATTTACAAATTTTACAGCAGATTTACAAATCACCCTGAGAAATTCCTAAATAAAATGCTTTGATTTATAAATCTTCACTTTCCACTTAGGATACAAGTGACTGATTTACTATTCTGAAGCTATACAATAATGATTTAGTCATAAAATCCTACTTTTACTTTAAGTTAAAATTCTGATTTATAAATTGGTTTACTGCAATACAGACCACAAAAAAAAGTAAAATTGTTTGGTGCAGGACTGCTTTGCAAACAACTCCCTGCACACATGAAAGGCAAGACATTTCTGAGAGGTCATGGGGAACCAACTGATCACACTTAGCAGCAGGACAAAGAAACAGAAAAAAAAATGGGATGAAGAAATTCTTTTTTTCTCAGTAACAAGCCCAAGGTTTCGAGATGGAACATTTTGACTGCCCTGTCAAAATCATTTCTCAGTTCAAAAAGCTTCCTGCAACCCTGATCTCAGCCCCCAACTACAGGAAAATAGTTTGAGTGCCTCCAACAACTCCAGGAGTTATGGGGACTTCTATTGAATATCATGAGGAGTTTCCCTAAACACTGCAGGAAATTTGTTCCTCTCAAGTGAACTTAATGCTTTCCAGCTTTTGGGATCAGATGTCATCTATTTGCACCATTCCAACCCAGGTGCTTTCAAGTATTCAAAACTGAGTAGGAAAATAGGAAAGAATAAGAGTGAAGGAGACTTCTGCCAATGCCTCACTCTTTGATGGGCTGCAAAAGCCCCTACAGGACCAACAGGGCATTTAAATATTTCAGAAACTTGAGCAGGAGTTCATCATGAATACCTGTCAAGGATTCAGATGGGATACTGGGTACAGACGGAATTGTCAGACAGCACAAACATAAAATGCAGCAGAACAGAAATTAAACAGTCCATTTTCCATAAGAGCCACATATCTTGGCAATGTTTTGGCTAAGAGCAGGTTTCATCCAAAAAGCAACATTCAGAGTAACTATCTGGAATCCCCTGAAGAAAGCCAAGTATCCTGTCAAACGGAGGGACACAGTGCCAGCATCCAACCACGGCAGAAGTTCCACTCCATAAATCTTCAGGGCTGTGAGAATCCTGGAGAGCCCCATTGGCCTGAGGGGGATTTTCTTTATGCAGGTAGCTCTGATAGAGGCCATCAGCAACACTGATTCTGGGCGAAGTTCTCTTTAACACAACTGCAATGGTTCCATAATACAAACTTGCTGCAGCACAGGGTTAGAAATCATGACTATCAATTCATCCTCACTTCTAACATAGAATCACCAAGATCTAAATGTCCTTCCAGACATTTGGGTTCCTAATTTCTAAGGGAATTAAGGCATTTGCTTAACTCTGAGGTTCTGACCCCAAAAATGTCTTTAGGTTACCTCTTCCTGCCTCATCTAGGAGTTTCCACCCCTATTTAAAGGGTCTGATCACAGCAGCAGTGCTGGGACCTGGAAAAATTGGTAATTTGGGGAACTCTGGGGAAAATACTGAACCTCTCCCTGCACTCTCTCACCTGCCCAGATAAATATCCAAGATATGAAATGTACTTCTTAGAATGATGCCAATGAACTGATGCTCTTGGTTAATCTTGAAGGGCTCCTTATACAAAATAGCACGTGAGAAACTAAGAGCTTGCACTGTGTTCTCCTAATGACAGATACACTACTTACAGGGTTCAAAAATTATTTACCATTTGTAAAATGGAGACTATATCTTTAAAGCACTCATATCTATAGATGAAAATGGAATATAAGAACAAGGTGGTCTTTTATTACAAGATTATTATTAAATTCAAGTTTTCTGAAAGTATTGCATGCGATTTTGCTGTCATATTTTTGGAGTAGTAGAAATATTTACACAGGATTGAATCCCTAGAACTTAAAAAATGAAATTAAGATCCAATCCAAAGCCAAAGAGAGGAATGGCTGTGCTTTAGATTCCATCACCAAGCTCTACATCAGGCCTCTTCCTGCTGGTACAGATCAAATAGCTGGTACAAATTCCAGTAAGCTCAAATGCAGGTGAAAAATGATAATGTACATATAGACCATACTTGCTGCAGCTATAACCAAGTGAATGGCTCTAGCAGGGGTGACAAAAGAAACCACCCAAGATTCATTTGTGATTTCATATCTGCACTTTCTCCAGTCAGATTCTGGAAGGTGTGGGTAAGCCACCTCAAAGTGAGACCATGTAGTGGGGAGGTACCTTTATGGTCAGATTTGCATTTAGCATTTCCCATGTTCTCTGTATTATTAGATAACTCGTATTTCCTTATCAACCTTTCAAAAATCTTCCTTCATTCTGATATATACCTGTATATACACATATATAAAATATAATTATACTATAATATATATAATATATATTATATATTATATTATATATTATATATTATATATTATATATTATATATTATATATTATATATTATATATTATATTATATATTATATATTATATATTATATATTATATATTATATATTATATATTATATATTATATATTATATATTATATATTATATATTATATATTATATATTATATATATATAATGTATATATACACCTATCTTTCTAAATTCACTTGGAAATAATCAAAGAGGAACAGAACCACATGCAGGCCTAAATTCCCTTTGCTGCACAGCCTGACAGTTGTAGTTAAATTCCAGAATATTTGATTTTGATGTGGTGGCTTTGGTTCCCAGCCCAGTTGCTCTGGCATCAGCCCCTGACGTCACTGGGAGCTCTGCCTCCTTCCAGCATGGTTGAATGGCTTTCCCAGTCCAAAGCCAGATTCGTGGCTATGTTTGATTACTTGCATTTATTTTCTTGACAGGTAGCCTTTTGCTGTAATTACAGTAGTAAAATTTTTTACATCCACGCTAAGCAGTTTTAATGTTCTCAGCACAGGGCTGAGAACATGCACATGCTGAAAAAGAGAGCTGCATAGGGCAAAGGAGAGCTTTAATGCTCTTCCTCCTTTTCAGTCTTCAGCGTGATTGACATCCATTCAGCCACAGATAAGAAAACTTGTAAGTTCACTGAATAAATCTCAGTATAGTGCAGCAAAGGTATTTTGGTAAAAATGCCTCTGTGACTGAGATGTGCAGACATTCTCCAGAATCAACACATTTGTGTGAAGCACTCTGTGATAGTGTAAGATTGGAGAGATGTTTATCTTGGTTTGATAAGACTGAGAAGATCAGCAGGACACACAGGTAGCCCACACCCTGCCTACTCTTGCCTGTTTCCTCTGATGTGCTTTCCTCAGTGTTTCCCCCATTCGGTGTTTAAAACTCCTAAACGACAGAGCTTCCACTACTTTCCTCAGAAGACTATTCTGCAGTAGGAGCTTTTCCCCTGACATCCAGGCTGAAATTTCAATTTTTTAATTATATAATTTTTTAACACCCCGACTGTCTTCTCTTTCCAGTCTGCCTTTTTTTGGTGCTATCTTAAATAATCCTTCTTTATGCTTCAGGTCCAGTTCTCAGCCTGCTGAAGCTGTTTTGCCCCTCTGTGGCAACACAAAGCACTCTAAAATCCAGGAGAGGATTTCCCAGAGGAGAGCATTCCCCATGGTCATCCTCCAGCCTTTTCCCCACCCTGTGGCGCAGAGGTCCTGGTCACTGGGGCTGGGCTGTGTCTGAAGTGCAGGGGTGCTGTGGATTGCTGTGGATTGCTGGTTTGGGCTGTGCTGCACAACTGGGGGTGTTTGAATTCAGCCTGGTCCTGCTTGTCCTGCCTCCCGTCCCCTCCAGCAGAGCTGCTCCCAATTCTCCCCCTGGGAATTACCTTGCATTTGTCCCAGCTGACATTCCTTTCCTTATTTCCTTGGCATGTTTCTGATCTCAGTTCTCTTTCTATTATTTCGCTGCCCTCAGTGATATTTATAATGTCTCCAATTTAGTATCATCTGTGAATTTCATTAACCAGCTGTTTACTCTCCTCTTTCAGATCATTAACGAGGATGTTAAATAACACTGGACCTAATGCTATTCCCTGCATTGCATTAGTAGGAAACTTCCCTGTGTTTGATCCATTGCCTTTTTTTGTTCTGCTCTCTGCAGCTCCCTGGCTCAGTGTTAACCCATATGCAGCATTCCTAGGAGTAAATGTGAATTAATTTCTCAGGTGAGATGATAAGCAAAGGTATCTCATGGCTCACCCCACCACAGTGTGTACCGAGCATTAGACATTGTGGGAATTTTATTTCCAGGAGGAAATCAAGCTTTTTTTCCTGCTAAGAAGCGTTCTGTATAAGGCACAGTGCTCATGATAGCAGCAATGGAGGGAGCAAAGCTGTTTTAGTGACTGCTGTGCTCCTGTTACAATATTTTTTTTTCTCAGCATTAATGCTGCTTTATCTACAGTCAGTGCATTTCCTTGCTTTCACATTTGCAAAAAGACACTATTTAAAAAAGACAGATTTTTGCATGGTTGTGTTTTAAGCTAGAAGTCTCCCACGCTGCAATCAAGGGTAATGGCAACTACTCACAGGTGTACATATATCACATAAACAAGTGAAACATTGATTGTAAGGGGTGCACTGACAGTCCTCTATCCATAGCATAATCTTCTCAAGAGATATTTAATCAGATGATTATTTACATCTTAAAGACCAAGGAAAGGGAAAATGTTAACATCGAATTATGGGGAGGAATGATAAAGAAGATGCTATGCATGAAGTGCTCATCACAGAACTGATGAATAAAGGGTTTGCCTGAATGTGCCTTAACACCACTGGTGCAATCTAAGCCCAGCCACTTGCATGATCCAAATCAGCAGAATCCACTGAAGCTGGTGGAGTTTAAGCAGTTCAAAACCCAGGAGAATGTGCCCTGACCGCTCTCTGAAGCTCTAGTAAATCTCATATTTTTCCCTTGTTTATTTTCTTACAACTTCTAAATAAACTCGTATGATACAGCACTATAAACTATGTTACAGAGAGTACAGAGTCAAATGTCACCTTCAGAGGCTTGTTATTTTGTGTATAAAATTCTCTGAGTTTAAACTGACTCTGGGTAGGGAGAGGGCACCAAGCTGAAATTTATTCTGCTAATTCTGAAATGGAAGAAGGCTTGCAAAAGCCAAAGAGGCTTCTAGCTGTGCATAAAAACATGTGGAGAGCTTATGGCATATATTACAGTTACATCCTTTACACTAAGCCTGTTCTTTAGTAAGTACACATTTCCTACTCCAAGAGCCAGCTTTTCTTAGCTGAGTGGTTCAAGGAGTTTGCTGTGAGGTACTCGGATTTTGAGGGAAACTCAGAGCAGTTTGGAGCTCTGATCACATGAGAATAGCCTCATGTTAGAGGTGAGATTCTTCCCCTACCTCAGGAAATGTCACCAAGGAGTAAAAAACATCTTGTTCATGCCTTGGTTTGGGAGCCACAGAAAGAATAAGAAAATGGAAAGCAGAGGAGGTCACTGTGCTGTCTGCAGCACACAAACCCTGGTGTCACTCCAACTCCAGAATGAGCTACAACCTGCAGAATGAACTCAGTTTGGAAACAGACCACAGGCCTGGGAAACTCCTAAGTGCCTAAAGATGAATGATTGGTGCCCATCAACTATTACTCTTATTTTTATGGTGCTTTTTTTGACAGTAGGTGCTGTTAAGCAGGACAGCCCTGCAGGATTCAGAGCCCTGTCCTACACCAAAGTTAATGCCATGAATCCAAGCTTTGGGTCACTGCATTCTGATCATCCCCACTGCCAGGTACTGCAGAAGAAACCCACAGCAGAAATTGTAAGATGTCTATCATTCACTTGAGTTAGTGGCTGCTTTGCTGCTTACCCACAATCTGCATCCTTATTGTCCATTAGACTTGTAAATTAAAGGCTGGAGTGGACTAGCTGGACGGGATTTACATAAAATCTCAATCAAATTCACGGCAGCATACCTTCCCCTTTGGTAATTAGATTCAGTGCCAGTTTTGGTTTTCTGAACCAAATAACCCATCTCTTTACTTTATGATATCTTAGCAATTTCCATTAGTAAGTGAATTTCTATGCATCACTTTTAAAAAGCACCAGCTGCACCAGTAAAAATGTGCATCCATTCACTGAACAGTCAAAAAATCCAAATTCATATTAATACATCTATACTCATTGAACACTCAAGCACATCTAAAGAGTTATCACATGTTCCTGATTTCCAATGCAATATCCCACTGGATGCCGATGAAAATACAATATAGTGGGGGCAAAACTGGTTGAAATCTATGTCTTGAGAGCAATTATCTGTGGTTCACTATGAAAACAAAAAGAGAGGCATCAAAGAGGTGGTCTAGACCAGGTACTATTTAGCACTCTCAGTCACCTTAATGATAAAAGGGTAAATTTGTAAAACTTCTTGAACAGATCAAATCAGCATGTCCTGCAATTATGTTGACCTACAGGAAGGGTCAGACAAATTACAAAAAGATCTGAAAGTGTTTGGGCACTATAGAGAATGTTTAATGCCATACTCAGATGCCCAAAACACTACTACAAAAATACTACCATACTATAACACATGAATGAAGAAATGAGGAAATTCTGCTCTATACATTTGGAAGACCTCAGGTGATGCCAGTTTGAGTCACCTTTCTTCCACAAGGCTGTGATCCAAGTGCAGAAAATATAGGTCTAATGATAAATCAAGGAGCCATAGCCTAACAGGTTAATTAATCAGCATTATTAAGTCAGTGAAGAAAAGAATGAGGTGTGTTAGCCTGATAACAATTTGCAGTCACATTAAAGGCAGAAAAGAGGAGTGGATTGAAAGCTTCCTAAAGTCACAATGAAAAGGACAAAAAATAAAAGGTTTAAATTACAAGCAGAGTCAGACTGGATATCAAGAAAAAATTGTTGTGTGGCAAAAAGAGCAGAGCAAAGGAAGAGATTTCCTGGACATATTTGTGCAGCTTCCAAAAACTGTGTTTTTAAACAAAAATGAGACAAGCATCTGCTGGGAATGACAGAGGAGTGATCAGTTACACCACCCCAGGGCAAGAGGATGGTCTTGATGCCTCCTAAGTGCCCTTCAAGTTTGCATGACTTAATTTAAAATCTCAGCTCTAATGTTTTCTAGGGAGGCCAGAAACACGAGAGTGCTTGTTTTGAGATGAAAAATACACAGCTTTCCAGTTGTTACTCCAAACCCAAGGAGAAATGTAAAGAGTTTACAGTCACAATTCCTGCTCCTGAGCTTTCTTTTGCAAGACCATGCCATATGATTAAAAACCTTCCTGCACTGCAAGCTACTCCAACACCTCAGCTTCACCTGTTATTCCAGTTGCTGTATTTCTTGTCATACCTTGGAAAACATCAGCTCAGAAGTGTTGGTACCTCTTTGGCATGGCTGGCTGGATAATTCACAACCACACAGCTTAACCTCATATTAATGGTCCTTTGTAGGTGCCTGATTAGAGGGGATTGTCATTCAAATATTTACTCATTTCCATACTTTCAACCAAAGGATTTCTAATAGAAATTTGTGTCCCTTATCTCAAATTTTTAGATTAATTGTAAATTTCAACTGCTGGGCATTCCTGTACCAAGAACTTCTATTTCATTGCAGGCTGAGGAGGGGCTTTTTTCCATTTAGGAAGATGATACCAGGCTGTTCCTTTTCCAAAACCACAACCATACATTGGCTCCAATATGTGTAGCCTTTCCTGTACAACATTTCTTGTAGAAATGGGAGATTAATTCCCTGTCACAGTAAAAAGTTCTCTGGTCATTTCTAAGGCTTAGTTCAACTAAAATTTCAAGTCTCCACATAGTAAACTTCTTCATTTGATTCTCAGACTTCAGGGCACAGAGGCAATTTGATTCTCAACCTCCAGTGCAAAGGATTTATCCTTGACGGCAAGGAATGATGGTTTAATCACACCAAAAGGATACAGCAATTAGAACTTGAACTAAATCTGGACTTGCAACAAATGCTGGTGGAGAAATTTGTGAGCTCTATGTTATTCATCTGTAGCATGTTCTCTCCCTGTTATGAGCTGCAACAAGACCAAAAGGCTGTGACAACAGTAATATTGATGACACTATTCTTACATCTAGAGGGGCTCAAACAAACCATCATTAGCTTGTATAGCAATCTTTTAATTATTGAAATGCAACCCAGTGAAAAGCAGCAACAATGCACTCATGGAAACAACTTTCACATTGCAGAATATTTGAGGGTGGAAATAAAGCCTACCAAAATCTTATGTTAAGATAGTGGCAAGAAGAGAAAATGAGAGTTGGATAAAAGATGAATCAACCCCAGGGTCAAAACCAGAAGAAAAACCTCTCCTATTCATTCTCCTTTTTTATTTAAACACAAAGACTTCGAGTCTTTCACCCTCCATCCTGAGTGCTGTGAAACTTTAGGAGAACTTGCTGGGGAAAAGATGGATGTCCTCTGCTAACCTGCAGGGGACAGAGTCCAAGGGGAGTCAGAGGGCCAAATACAGAAGCCTTTGAAGGGACAGACAAGTTCAGCTCATCTGGCAAACACACTGCTCCCTTTCACTACTGCCTTAATTTTTTAGGTTGTATGAGCTGGCAAAGAAAGGGTGCAAATGTCTTGCCACAGCCTGAATCAGTTTTTCCACTGGAGATCCTGGAAGGGATCTGCCCTTGTTATCTACTGAAAAGTTGACAATGTAAAAAGAAAATCTAATTTTATCTCCACCATTAACTTTGAGGAATAACCACAGTTAGCAGAAGGATAACCTGGCTAACGGGGAGCAGCCTGAGGCACAGCAGCACTGCCTGGCCTGGGACTCCCACTCCCTCACGGATCAGCTTCAAAAAGGACACAGCACTGGGGCAAGAACCGATGGCAATGAGCAACTCCAGGCGTGCGACTGAAAGAAAAACAAGGCTGCACAGACATGCATGGGAAAACCTGATCCAAACTGTCATTACCAAACACCCCCCAATGTGGATAAGGCCCAGCTGTAGTGGGAAGATGACTTTCCTCTCTGGAGATGAGCCAAGCTGGAGGAGGATGTGTCCCACCACCATTGCCTTGATGTTTGAGTTACTGCCAACTATGGAGCAGAGAATTCATCATCTGTCAGTGACCTCCAAGATCAGTCAAAGTTTTCATTGCTCAGAAAGGAAAAATCACACGAAAAGTAAAACATCTGTTCGGAGAACAAGCTGCATTTTATGGTGTTTGCTGTATGCAGCAACATGCCTGTAATCTCAGACCATATTTGCTGTGCCACAGCCACTTTCCACCTCTCCTCACTGCACAGCTCTGGTGCCCAAAGTCACCTTGACTGGAGCAAGTATTAATTTCTGTCAGTGGTGCTTTAAATGTTTGCAGAGACAGAGTTATCAAGGCGGTGTGAGCAGAGTGTGGGCATGGCCAGAGCAGCTCCTGGCCTGCCTGTCCTTTGGAGCTCTGCTCCAGCTGCCTTCCCAGCAGCCACCGAGCCCTTCCTTACACATAGTCTGGAGTGTAAAGTCATAGTAGTATTCAAAAGGTTAAAGCAGAGTGAACTGTTAATTTTAATGCTTTCTCTAAGCTTCAGTTTTAATAAGCGAAAATGATGTTCTTATTTGCAGTAAAGTGGTGTTATAAAATTCTGTCTGTCAAGCTCATTTTAAAACCATGGAAATAAATGATCTGACAAAATCAGGCTATTAGACAAGTGAAGAAGAGTGATTTCCATAAAAGTAGAGGAGCTGTTCCTTAATTTCACACTTGGTAGTCTTTTGGGTCGACTAAATTTTTAAATAAGTGATAAAATTATATTAGCGCAATTGCATTTTTATAGATTTTTTTGGTCATTGTACTCTTTTTCAATTCTTTTATTTTAACTCAAGCCATTCTGCTGAAAGGTTACCTCTCAACTTATGTTACCTCATAACAGTTTCTGCTCACACAACAGAACTGTAGGTTCACAAATCCTCCATATGAAAGTGTCCAGAATGACCACGCTGACCCAAAAGTATCCTAAAGTGGGAAGATCATTTTATTGTAGTCACATCCTGCTGAAGTGCTGGCCCTGCACTCTGCATTTGACTCCTGCAGGAACAGATGTGAAGTACTCCAAAGTGTTTTGATTCCATAGATGAGCATTTTCTTTGGGAGCAGACCACAATTTCCTTCATCTACACCACACATGCAAAAGCCAAACAAACAAGATCCTCTTCCCAGTCCAGGTGAGTGTGGCAGGGAGAGCCTTTATGGAAAGAGAAGTCACTGCTCACCACATCTGCCAATTAGGATCAGACAGGCCTCAAAATGCTCAGCTCAATGCTGAGAGATGCCAAAATATGTTCAGGGGCTGGTGCCCCTCTGACACATTCCAGACGACAAGAGGGAAACTGCTCATACTCAACTTTCCCCTTCACTTGAGAAACAAGGGAAGTTTCCACATCCACGACCCAAAGGAAAATTTCTGTTGTCCATTCTCCCAGCCTAATTTGAGCAGAGAGGAGCAAGGTTTCCCCTCACCTGAGCCCAAACACCCATTTTGGGAGCACAGCTGGCTGCATACAGAAATTTGGAAATGCTTCTAAACCCGTGGCAAAAGTTGTGGCACAATTTTTTCCACATCTGGAAATTTACTACAAGCTTTTTTCTGACAAATCAAATCACACATTTCAAGACAGAAGCTAATTCTCTTCCTCACAGATTGAAATAATACCCTGATAATTATATTGCAGTAGAGAGGTCAATAGAGAAGGATTTTGACCTTTTTACGAGGTCAATGACTCCTCATCTCCCATTGCTCAGTTTCATTTGTTTGTTGAGAGAGGAGATCCAATACATTGATACACAGGTTGTGACATGCTGTTTGAACATTAGCTTACTATAATTGGTCATGTCATCATGCATCATATTAACAATATACACAAAAGTGCCCTGAAACAATTGTCTTATAGATCCATCACATATCATAACAAAGCTTCTGGGACTGTTCTCCAGCAGCATCCAATTGTGATGCACATTCTACTTGAGCTCTGGACCTAAACATCACTGTCATCTTAATAGTGAAAGATGGATTAATAACTTCCTGCTGGCTTGCAAAACCTACATGCATGTAAAAGATGGCAACACAAATTTATTGCCACTGAGCATGCTCAAAATAGAAAGCCTGTAGAAAAGCAAAAACTGCTTTGAGTATGGTTTTCAAACCAACAGCTAAGAGCTGTTCCCTAAGTCTGACAGTTCCTTAGCCCCAGCACTGCAGCTAGCTCTTCCAAAAAGTAGAAATAGAATATTTCACCTATCAGTTGAGACACATGTGACCTTGAAATGCAACATGAAAAAAAGAAAACAGACCAACACCTTTGATTTAAACTCTGTGTCATAAATCACATAGAAAGCACTTTTTGCACATACACCATCTTTTGCCATCTTTTCATATATTTTAAGAGAACTGCAAAATCAGGTTCACTCCCCACACAGCAACCCAGCTATATTTCAGTCAAATTTCAGTGTAATTAGGATGCCCACATGTATTAAGTTTTGAGATTTTCAGCTATTAAACTTATATTTTTTCCCCTCCTATCTTTATTTTTCCGTGAGCAACACCAATGATTTAACTCCTGATACAGTAATGCAAACTGAACGCAATTCATCTGTTAAGCACAGAGAAAGGCCTTACAGTCAGAAATCCTCCTAACTATGGGGTTTGCAAACCAGGAACCTGATCAACTTGACCCACACTCAATAAGAAAGTAAATATTATTATTGTCTTTATAACCAGCATGAGCCATTGGCATGTAAATGCCATAATCCCCAGAAGAAGCACTTTGGAAGGACAAAGCCCCACAAACAGGGAGAATTCAAACAGAAGCACAGCTCTGAAGTAAATATGAGAGTTTTGCTCACTGCCATTCCAGAACTTGCTCCAGGAGGTGTCTGTGGGCAGCATGCACAGAGCCCAAGCCTCACCTGGCTGCTGAAGATGTTTCTGATCCTGCAGGGTCTGCCCTGCTCCTCCAGTGAGTCAGCACTGAGGGATTCCACCTCATTTGTGCAGCTGGGAGAACTGCTCTTCAGATAAGATGGAAAATGATGCAAATTTTAATAAACCATGCAGACAAAACTATTAACATTCCTACGGCCTGTTCCACATGTTATCTCAGCCTTTTAACTGAGCCTCAGCTGATCTGATGTGCTCCACTCCATGGCTGGAGCACAATGCAGAGGGGTTTGGGGCTGGCTCTAGAGAAAGGCAGAGCTTTGTGCCTTAAACACAAGCAGCCTGGAGTGTCCATGAGACCACCTCAGTCCTGCTGAGCCTGGGGGAACACCCATTCCCCTGTCCCTGATGCGCTGAGCATCTCCTGGGCCTGCTGCACACCGATTTCATCTCACAGTCACTGAGGAGCCTGCTGAGCTGGGGAGCTTTATATTGGCAAAGATCACAGTAAACTGATGTATTACAAATTCAAAAAATGAACAATCCCTGCTGACATTTCCTAAGCAGAACCTTAAAATGGTGGAGTTGTCATCTTCCAAAGACACTAACACACTCTTTGAAAGATGTTTGTAACAAATACAAATTATTCTCAGATATCTTCTCCTGGTATTAACAAAGTTCTTATTGTTGTATTCTGTTAATAAATGGTTTTGGTGACATTATATAAAGATGTGAATCCACATCAGATTTTACTATTAACACATGATTAACAGCCACACCAGTATGGGCTAAAAGTATGTGGTATTTGCTTTTCAGATGTAGTCATCTTTCACATGAATCTCGTTTAAAATCTATTGGGAGATCTTTAACAAACAGGACCAAGTCCCCAGCCATATACCATGAGCACAGAGCAGTGTAGCTGTTAATAAGGGTATTCATCATGAGACAGCCTATTTTTGGCATTGTGTATGACAGTCTCAGTAACTTACCATTGTCCCTTGAATGTGAACTTATCATTTAATTACACTCTGAGCGACTGCTTTCCCCTATCACCCAGCAAGTTAGTTAGCCACACAGCAATTCTCCAGCTCACCCAAGTGTGATTGGATCAGTCTAAGGTGCACAACAATCTCTCAGTTCCTGGGAACCCCCTATGGAGCAGGCTGTTTATTTCCACCTTTCCTTTTTTTTTTCTTGAACTTAAATATGCACTGTCAAACGCTCCAAGATTTTGAACAGATTATTACATTACTAAAAAAAAGAAATATGAATTTCAATTGATTATAAAATTCCCAATGTTAAGCCAAATGGATATACAGAAACTCTGAGAAAAAGTATCAATAAAACCTTGGAAAGGAACAGATCAGTCATTGGCAAAGGTTTTATTGATTCATAATCAGTTTATTTTAATAAAAACAACAGGTGTCACTGAATAATTTAGGCAAATTTCATTTGCATTAAGAACACAGTTTGCAAAGGGTGTGGAGTGCAAGAGGGTTTTTTTGTGTAGGAAGTTTGTGCTAAAACATACAATAAAACATATAATAATTGAGATCTTTTAGTGACCCCAAGTTCCATTAAATGAGTATTTCTTTGTTTCTACTGATGCCTCATGCAGTGTTTCCAGCCAGCCCCAGCTCTACCATGCTGCAATGCAGTTTCACGGTGATATGAAGCAGCTGTAACATGACCAAGATAAAATGCCACATGATTTTTCTAACATCATACCACATTCCTTATAAATAGTTATTATTTTTAGCTATTGTCCTCCTTACCTGGGAAGCCAAACCCACTGACATGCTTCCCGAAAGAGGCTCTCAGTCTTTCAGATGCAAAGGCAAGAAAGGAGAGGGGGTAAAAAGGGGGTGTTGTCTCAGTTCTCCCGTTCCTGTCAGAACCAACCCCCTGGACAAGCCTTAAACATGAACCCAAGCAGGTGCCCCAGACACCTGAGAGTTTGGTCAGTGCCAATAAAAGTCTGCATGCATTGTCTCTGCAGTACCTATTACATTCCCTCAGAGAGGCATTAAAATGCCAGCTACATTTAAACAAGTGAATGTCTGGCCCCTAATAAAACCCACATAATTTAATACTAATGAGTCTACCAATTACGACCTAGTCTCTGAACTTCCTTTCTGGGAAAAATCACTGGGAAGGTGGTTCAGGGGCAACTCCAGCAATTTCATCAGTGCCCAGGTACAGAGAACCCCCTCTGCTGCTGGCCATGGCACGAGCTGCTTTGGGGTGCAGAGGGGAAGGGGAGAGGTGTGATTGCCTTCCTGTGACACTGAACAGGAGCTAAACAAGCTGGCTGATCCTCAGAGTAATCAACTGCTTCCACATCTTAATCAGAGCACACAGCTGACTTTAATGGCAGCAGGAAAAAAGGAGGAGACAGCTTTGTACCTACAGCTAAATAACTTGACCTTCTGTTGCTGGGGCTGGGTAAGGTTTCCCACTGGAGGAGTGCTGCAAATCCCATGTTCAGCAGAGCATCTTTCATATCTACAGGAACCACAGCTCTCTGAGTGTTCCTGGAGATGCACACAGTGTGACTGCAACACCTACAGACTGCAAGGGGAGACCTTCCAACCACCTATTTGCTTCTCCTTGAGCCTGCATGAAGGCACAGCTTTTTCTGTTTGGGATTGGAATCAAGATTAGGTGGGCACAGGTCTCTCTACAAAAGCAAGAAGTTCAGAAACAGCAGGAAGCACACAGCAAAATTTATGGGGCAGCTTGGCATGGCACTGCCTACAATAATTTCCCTTGTGCTGCCTGCAGCAGGATTGTCACCTTAGGTCTCTCATCCTTACTCATCTGCTAGAAGACTGCACCCATTCATCATCTATCCAGATTTAATTCAGTGATTACCATATGTTTAATTAATAGGCCCCGCTATGACAATAAACTCCATTTTGAACAGACTGTTGAACCCTGCAGAAGCTCTGGCTGGTGGAGAACAGACCCATCTGCCTCCTGAGCTTGTTCCTGCTGCAGCCCCACATGGCATCCAGCACAGTGTGACCACACACCTCTGCCTGTCCCCAGCCACAAACACCACATTCAGCCCTGGTAGGATCCCCCCGGAGCCCTGCAGGACCTTCTGGCTGCATGCTGCTGGTGCACCTTTAATTCATGGTGTACCTTTAATTTCTGTGACATGCTGAGATAATACAGTGAAGAGTTCTTTAGAAATGCTATAAATAGCTTAAATAAATAGATATTCTCTGTGGTGGGTCCTCAGCTCCGGAACTGACTCTTGCCAGAAATCCATCAGAGCCTGAATCTGGCAAGCTCTTGCAGGAGATGCGAGACACATCTTTTTGCATTCCAACTCACTAAATGCAAGTGCCTGAGCAGTTCTGTGAAAAGGGAAAAGAAGAAAAAAGAAGAGAAAGGAAAAAAAATAAAAAAGGAATGCCTGGAACCCAAGGGGTCACTCCCTGTGCCAGCTTGGAAGTCGCCTTCCATTAGCTCAGCACGTACTGGTTGTTGGAAAGGGCACATGGATACTGCAGTGCCTGTGCCTTATAAATACATACAGTAATTACAGCTAATTTCTAGGAGAAACAACCTCGTGATCCTTTGAGACACAGGGCTCGCTGATGCTGGGTGATACTGTCTTTGTTATTGCCAAACAACGTTACACACACTTTGCTGCCAAACACGTTAATTCCTCACCTCATCCCTCAGCGAGCCATGACTGCATCTTTAAAAAAGCTTGCTCTGGAAAGGTATGTGCTTGATAGTCAAACAAAACAGCCTCAAAATCACTTTAGGGCATTGCAGAAGTGGCTTCTATTCCCGGCCTCTGAAGTCAAATAACTGTCACAACTTTGTCTAAACTAACCAATGCCTAGGGTTTCAAGGTATTTAATTACATAATAAGTTATGGAAACACAGAGAATAAGTGGAAATGCTGCACGTTCAGAGTCAGACATTTTGTCTCAAAGTCTGGCATCCTCAGTTCACCTAGCAGAGAATCAAGATGAAGTCAAAATTAGTGTGGTTACATTATTTCTTTTTATAGCAGTTGCCTGAAAGTCCACAAATGCCAGCCCCACTAATGCACCATCACTCAGTAACATCACCTATTTTATCCTTCAAGAAAATAGTTTTGTATGCATTTCTGAACATCAAAAGCACAGACATCCACTGTTTTAAACTTTTTATGGTGTGACTATTTCTAGTCTCTCCTGCCAGGATGTTAGCACTGATAGTTTTACATGGCCACGTATATATTATTTATTGCACGAAGCACGTATTTTTATTTTGGCCACAGAGTGTTTGTTTAAAAAAAGGCAGAGTTTTACCTTCTTGGTTGTTACAATTCCCTCACCTCTTGTCTTTCTAACCGTGCTGCAAGTCTGTCAAGAAAAGCTCCAAAATAAATTTAGCAATGTGATTATTACAAATAAGCCACACTGGCATTTGGGTGGGAAGACACCCCCCTCCCTGCATGCTTCTACCACGGTGGCAAACTTATTTCAAAAATTCTGATGAAACGCTTTGTAAATTTTGTTATTCTGTGATGATAATAAATCATTATAGCCTTAAACACTCCTCTAGCTCGGAGCCTCAGTCACAAATTATCTTGTCATTCTGACCAAAACATTCTCCAAAAAAGCTTGACAAGTGCTAAAACCCAGAACATGAAACCATGTGTTGTTGTGAAAGCAAGATTCAGAAATGTCAATTAATTAGATTAAGAGGCTACTTTTAGCTTTACTTGTGTTGCCAAATAACCCTTAAAATATGCATAGCAGTGGAAGTCTACCTCAGCAATACAGTACTTCTGTGCAAAATAAAGACAATGGATCTGGCTAATAGAGGGAATTATTGTATCTGTCATTCAGACAAGGAGAATGATCTAGAAGCAAATGCCTTGCTACTCTTTCCACTGTATGGATTCACAAGCAAGATAAATTCTGCCACTTAGGAGTTTAAGCACAATTTTTTTCCCCTGAAATCGGATTCAGATTAGAAAATAAAAGTCAAATCACTATTATACATCTCCATAAGTAAAATGGATTTCTAACATCACTGTCTGTGTAGCTGTCTCCCCCTGCCCATAAAGTATCATCCTTTATTTGCATTTTTGAAGTTCACTTTAGAAAAAAGAGTGGTGCAATTAAATACATTTTATTCAACTTTCTCATAGCTACCCCTAAAATTTTTATCTTTAAATAATCCATATCCTCAATTTTATTTACACTATAAACTGTTCCTATATTTTAATGGTATGTTTGCTTTAAAAGGGGTTGTTGGCTTTAATAGCTCGGTTATTATCTTTGTAAACTAACATTCCACATTCCTCCTAACTAAATCCTAGCAAATCGCCTGTGCTTGCATTTGCAACATACATTCCACCACCGAAAATAAAATTTAAGCCAAATAAATGTTCTGCTCAAATTAATATACATAAAAATGAATAGCTAAACATGGATCAGTTTTGATGGATTTAACGGTAGGTTTGCAAGTGGCAGGAGGGTCATGATATACAGTACACCCAAGAGAACAAAACTAAATAAATTTAATTTCCTGTAACCCCTATTAGTTTGTGTTATTTTTACTGCTAGAACACTATCTCTTTAGAAAAAAAAAAAAGTCACTGTTTGTGTTTTCATAAAACATATCACTAGCAATATGGATCAGTGTAAGGGTACAGGTTAGGACCCACAGAGGTGGGCAAGGAGTGAGGAAATGAGGAAGGAGCCCAAGAGAAGCAGACCAGGACCTCAAGCCTGGCCAAGCCATCATTTCTCAGGTGGGATGGTTGTAGGCACAGCCCAGGAGCCTCAGATTCTGTTCTGTGCATGGAATCAAGCATGGCATGCAGAGGCATCAGTCACTGAGCAACAGCCACTCTTGGAATGACATTTAGTAACTCAAATAATGAGTTTTGGCCTTTAGCTGTAATTTTAATTCTTCAGCTTAAAAAAAAAAAAAAAAAAAAAAAACAGAAAAACCATTACTTCAGTTGTTTCTTTTCCTCCTGTTAGCTGGTCCACTGCTGGCCATGGTTTCTGGCAATTAACCCAGTTCCTCCCCTGCTCAGACCTGCAGGCTCCTCTATGGCCTGCACTTACTTTGAGCAAATCTTTCTCTTCCCCAGTCCTGGCCTTTCCTTCCTCACAGGGCACATAAATGGTCTTTTGGCTGCTGGCCTGATCTGGGATGGAAAGGTGGCTCTGTGTGACTGCTTGCTGCTGTTGAAGACATTTTTGAGGCTAAACTCTCCACCCTGGGAAGTGGCACTCTGCAGAGGGCATCTCTGCAGGCACCTCACTGAAGGGGAAGGGGACAAGGGAGAGAAATGGAATATTTAAGGACACATAAAAACTCCCAAACCTTGTAATAGAGAGAGAAAAAAAAGGAAGGGGGAAAAAAAAAAAACACAACCAAAAAAACCACCAAGACAAAAGACCAAGACAGTCCTCCTAATTTTTAGACACACCACAAACTATTCTTAAGTTCTCTGGCCAAAGCTTGTTAAAAACAGAACATCCTAAATGTTCTAAAAATTGTATGAGAAGCAGATGGAGGTATTTCCTTACAGAACAAGCCTACAGTCAAGTGTGACAACTGAAATACGTTGTCCACCAAGGAGCAAGGCCAAAATCCAGTGTTAGAGGAACCCTGTGTATGGGGGCATCAGGTGCTCTGCCCTGGCTGAGCTGCACCAGGGGTGGCAGAGTCCCTGACAGGGCAGGGACCTCCCAGGTGTCCTTTTCCACATTATCCACTCCCTGCAGATATTCTGGAGGCCTCAGGACACCCTGGGCAGCCTCAAGTATCTGTTTTGGCACCTAAATCCTGCTCTCCTTGTCTGTTCTTGGAAAAGCCTGATGAAACCGTGAGGAATGGATGAAAATAGAGCAGTGAGGACTAAATTAAAGTAAAATTTAGTATCAGGGCCCAAACGTTAACGTGCTGTATTTATCTCAAAGTTATTAACATTCCTCTGAGTCTCTGAAACACTTTATTACTGATACATGGGATTGCGCTGCTGTAATGGGCTTCCCTGAGGAGTGACTGGGGCTCCGGCTGTACTGAAGGATGTGTTGTACTACAGATTATAGGGTTAAATGGTGCTGTTATGTGTTATCTGATGTGTGCATCGCAGGAGTGAAGGAGGAGCTCACCTGAGGTCTGCTCTGGAGCACTGGAAAGGTTTGTGCTGCTGGTGAGGAGTGAAGGGTCCCTTTTTCCAGCTGCACGCAGCTCAGTCACGAGTGATGCTGAAAACACCTCTGTTGGCAAAAGAAAAAAAAAAAAGAAAAAAAAACAAAATAAAAACCCAAAAAACCAGAGCTATGTCTAAAGTAACTCTACCCATGAGTGCTCCAAGGAGGGCAACCTCACCTGGGCACAGAGAGGTGTGAAACAGCAAAGGTGGGGCTGCTCACTGCCAAAGGCAGCAGGGACAGCAGGCCACCAGCTCCCTCCCTCTGCCCAAAGCTTGTCCTCCTGTGCAGCACAAGAAATGCCTGAACTGAAGGCAGAAGTGGCATGAAAACTCAGGTAAAATAAAATAGCCATTACCAGTGCATGGCAGAGAAGCAGACCCAAGTTTGCAGAGGGAAATAATAAAGGACTCAGCCCTGCTGCACACCTGAGGAGCTCAGATAGGACCGTGGGTTACAGGAGCCCCCAGCGTGCAGCTCCTGGCATCCTGCAGCACAAGCAGGTCAGGAGCACCCACGGCAGCCCCTGGCAGGTTCAGTGAGGTGCCTGCACTCCTCCTCCTCCTCAGAAGGCTCTGTAGCTGCAGTTGTGCTCCCTCCACAATCTCATCCCCGTGCCCCTTTGCCAAGCTGCACTGATTAACTCCTGTCCTGCCTTTGGCAGACACCAGGAACATTTGATCACCAACCATTCTGTAACAACTTTTTTTAAGCATAGCGAAAGACTATTATCATGTTCCTACTCAGGCTTCTTGTTTCCAGACTAAACAAATCCAATACTTTTAACTTTTCCTCATAGGTCATGTTAGCAAAACCTCTAATCATTCTTGTTGATCTCTTCTGGATTCTCTCCAATTTGCCTCCATTTTTCTTAATGTCACCAACTTCAGCAGAAGTTTTGCAGCTTGGAGAATTTTTTTCTTGCTGCAGAAGTCACCTGACACCCTGACCTTTAGCTCAACAATGAGAAATAGCATCCAGGCTTCCTTAAAGAAAATGGTATTACATATATACTGTCATGTATACTTAGTGTCATGCCACCTGCTTGCCACATCAACCCACTACTTTGCCTTAACAGCACTAAAGCAACAACAAACAACAGAAAAGCTTCTTCTTTTGTGAGCTGGTGTATAGACAATCTTATTGTATGACTTGGAAATACAAGAAAGAGCAGAGACATTTTAAAATTCTATTAAAAACAATTTTTTTTCTCCTCTCCACATCTCAAAAAAGCAAAGCAATTTCAAGAAAACAGAACTGGCCAAAAAACTGTGGGGGAAAAGCAGAGCTGTGCAGCGGCTGTTAAAAAGATGCCAGCCAAAGTTACAGGAGTGAGTAAAAGAGGATAAGATTAACAGAGAGAGAGTAGCCTTTAGCTCAGTCTGACTATTAAAATGAATGTAAGAGTTTTTTGAAAAATCTGAGTCAAACTTAAAACAGCTCAAACAGATAAATCACAGGATGAATCTTCCTCACTGAAGACTATGAAACGCAATAGACACATGAGCAACCAGCCCATAAACCCAGAGGGCACTGAAGGCAAATCACCCACCCACCACAAAATATTGCCTACACCACCCTCAGCTCCTACTAACTCAAGGAGCACCTGAATTCCTGCCAGCTGGGCAGTGCCAAGCCCCTGGTTCCTGCAGGTGAGCTGCGCTCTGGGGCTTCTCAGCAGCACAAAGGCTTGTGAGCTCCGGCCCAAGCCCTGCCCAGGTTCAGGATAAAGCCATGCTGAGAGCAGGGATGAGCCCAGCCCTGTGCAAAGCCCTCTCCAGAGCAGGGCATGGAGGGAGAGCTCTGGCTGCAGATGCTGGGCTGCTGTGTCTGCTGTGGTCTCCAGCTCCAGGAGAGGGCCTGCAGCTGGGATGCTGAGCAGATGGCAGGCTGCCCCTCTCTGGGCTCTGTTAGCCAAGAGTGCTGCACAGATGCTTCAGCTATTCCCCAGAGCATTTCATTCCTGGGTACTTGGTTGTGTTGCTGCGTGTCTGACCAGCTCCAAAACCTCCCTGCCTGCCCAGCAGGGCCTCCCTGCTCCTCTCAGGCCTTTCTGTGCTGGGCACAGCCCTGTGGGGCACAGGGGACAGGAGCTCAGTGTCCCTGATGGCTCTGTGGCATTGTCACCCCTCCAAAGCCTCACAGGAGAGAGGATGGAGCAGCTCTGCAGGAAAACACAGCACGAGGGCTTTGGGAGGAGGACAAGGACAGGGGGACACTGAGCTGACCAGGAGGGAGGTGCCCAGCCCCGGCAGAGGGGGTTAAAGCAGCTCCAAGGGACATTCCATGTGCTCCTGGGTGTTTCTGTGGGATCAGGGCTGATGTGCTGCACCTGTGGGTTGGGGTGGCTCTCTCTGCCTGCTGTCAGAGCTCCCTGAGAAGCTGCTAATACAGCATGGCTGATGAGCCTGCTGTTTTGATCTCTCCCTCCTCAGAAGCTCTTCTAGAGCCTTTAATAAAAGCCCTATTAAGGAAGTACAAGTGGGTGCTTTGTGCTTCTTCAATACCTAATTTATATTTTTAACATTAAATATTCAAACACATGCTTTGAATTTATGCCCTTTTTTTTAGTATAATGGTTTCTTGCTGGAGACTTACATACATTTTCTATCACATAATGCATTATTTTCATTTGGGTTTTGGGGTGTTCTCCTACCCTGCCCAAATCTTACAGGGAATTTAAAAGGCATACTGAAGGCTTGTCATTCAAATTATTGATGGTAACTTGTCTGTCTGGGGGTGACGGTTGTATTAAAACATTTATCACATAAAAAAAGAAGCATATGGTATTTACAGAATCTGGGCCAATGAAGAAGGAAAGGGTCATGTTCACTCCCAAAACAGGAGCAAGCATCTCCTGAGGGTTATACATGGATTTAGTTCAGAGGGAGCTGGAGAATCTCATATATTTTGAAATCATGAGGGGTATGAAATCAGCATAAGTTACAGCTGCCCTTAGGTGCTTTCTTTTGAGTGGTCAGTGCCACAATCACTCAGCAGAGCACATTGATCTCACTGACTTTGGCAGAATTATGGAGGGTCTGTTTGCATGAACCATTGCTGAACAATTTATCTGATGTATTAATCATCTCTTAGATAAAAGTATCTGGACTGTAGATTTTTCTTGTAACCCAATTTCCCTCTTGCAGTCTTTTGTTGTTGTTGAGTTTTCATGTAAAATTTTAAAATTGCAATTTTTTGGGTTTTTTTGTTAGCACTTAAAATCCCAGGGTCAGTTTTGAAACACTGTGAAGTGCAGGCAGGTGTTGGGGTGCTCTGCTGCCTTCAGAGAGGATGGAGAAGTGCCAGTCACAATTTCCCCTCCTGACAGCAGGTCTGGTTTGGAAAGTGATTTGTCTTCATGGTGACAAACAAAAAAAAAAAAAAAAAAAAAAAATCAAGACCCTGTTTTTCCCTTACCCTCCAATTACATATGTAAGAGGCAAAAAGTGAACATTTTCTTGGGGATTGGAAGAATTAGTACCATTTATAGGAATGTTAATCCCCCTGTGAGACTGTGTCTGTGCTGCTGGTCTGGGTACTCAGGTGGGTTTGTGTGTGCTCAGGGCAGTGTCCCAGCCACCTGCAGCATTTGGCTTCCCTGCTGTGCTGTGGACAAGCCCTTCTTTGTTGTTATTATATTTCTAGAGTCCCATACTGTTGTTACCATATTTCTAAACTCTCACACCTCCTCGGTGTTTCCTTAGGGCTGCAGATCTTCGCAGCACAGACTCCTTCTTCTGCATGTGGTTCCTTCTCAGTCAAGGCACCTTCAGGGCTCTCCCTGACTGGCCAACCCACCCCCTTTTATCCCAGTTATCTTCACTAGCCACAGCTGCAGCCCAGTGAAGGACATTGCAGCTGCAGCCCATCAAGAACAACCAGGACTTACCAGGGCAAGGCCTGTATACAGATATTCAAGTACAATACAGATATTCAAGTACAATACAGATATTTCACCAGGACTGGAAGGCCACCTCTACTGTACTCCCTGCCCCAGCCAGGCTGTGCCCTCGGGGATGCTCCTTTCCCCCCTCTGGGAGAGCAGGGCTCGCTCAGAGCCAGCATCAACCACACTGGGTCAGTCTCTCTTGTCCCCAGCCTCTCCCCAGCGCCCAGGCAGCCCTGCAATGCATTTTGCAGGATTTCTCCATCTGCTCTGCCCTTCCCTGCAGCACTGCACGCTCAACTTCCCGGCACAGAAAATGGGAATTAATGCAGAGAAATCCCTGGCTGGCCCTGCCTGGCCAGCCCCTGCCCTCCAGTGTTAATCTGCTGCTGCTCTGCCAGCCTGCCCTCTGCAACACAGGCATGGAGATGGACACTGGAACCCCGGTTAAACCCGTTCTTGCTTCCTGAGTACCCCTAAAATGACTTAATTTTAATGCTTTTTTTTGGAACTCCAGTGATTTCTAGAGCTGTTTAATTGGGGAGCTCATTCTTCTGGCCTCCTCTAAAAGACAATTCTGTGCTGGATTCCTGTTTTAGCACAAGCCAGAGTGCACAGAGAAAATGTTCAGAGGTACAAAAGGCAGTAATCTTAGCCTGAAACAATGGTACTGAACTGAAGCACTACTCCTCTTTTCTAGATCTACTTTTAAGATCCCTGTCAAAACAGCCCTTCAAACACATTTGATTGGGTTGGGGCTCATCACGCTGTCACCAACTCACTTTTCATTAGGCTGTTGCTCTCTGTTAGCCTAGCCAAGCAGAAGAACTCAAACACATGCACAAATTAAATCGACATCCAAACTCCACCAATATACAAAGCAATTTAAATGATATTCATTAGAGCGATGACAAGTCCTGATGAGGCTTTCAGGAGCGGAGTCCTTCAGCTTCTGCCGACTCGGTTTCATGGGCACTGAGGCGGAACTGCAGTCACTGTACCTCCAGTTTAGAGAGAGGAAAAAAAGCCAAGAATGTGACTCTGCTTCCTGACACACCTACCTCATTCTCCCTCTCTGCACAGGTTTACAGCTGGGCACGGGCTCCAGGCTTGTTTCACAGCTCTTCCCAGGCTGTGCACTGCTCCAGCAAAGCCCCTTCCCTTCCCTTCCCCACCACCTACAAACGTGCCAATTAAAAAGAATCCCATTTTCAAGTAATTTCATTTCACTTGGCTAGAAAGGTCACTAACTCACAGCTCTGATGGCTATAAACATGTCCCCAGTTTCTTACCATGCAAGAATGAATTTGATATGTTGAAGCTTAATAGAGAAGTATTTTTCATTGTTAATTCATACTGAAGTTTAAAAGTTACTCTCTCTCCATTTATATTTTTGATATTAAAAAAAAAAAAAAAGAAAGATGGACACTATCTTCTCCACAGGGAGTGGAACGGGGCAGACAGGTCTAATATAGGCTTTTCCACAGTGCCAAATCATTTGAAATTCATTTCCCTTGCGACCACAGTCCTTACCTCAGGCATCACGAGGTAAGTCATCAGAAAATTAGCTCACTATTTGCTTACAAAGTCCACTCTGCTGCTTGCAAAATCTAAGTGCAGGGGGGGAAAAAGTGCACATCATCACGCTAGTGTGGCTCCTGGAAAGGCCAGTGGGTGACATGGGGGACACAGCATCACTGGGGACATCACCAGCAGGTGACACAGCATCACTGGGGACATCCCCATCACCTGGGAGCTCCACCACCCACCCCAGCCTGCTGTGGTGGCTCCAGGAAAGGCCAGCAGGTGACACAGGGGACATCACCATCATCTGGGAGCTCCCCCACTCACCCCAGCCCCAGAGAACAGGAGCAGGGCTGGCCTTGCCATTTTGAACTCCTTTCTTCTTGCTCTAATACAACCTTTTTTTTTTTTTTTTTTGCTTGAAACAGGCTAAGAATTCTAAAAGCATGATATACAGAAAATGTCTTGCTATATTATTACTCAAAAATTCCTTTTTTTGGCATAGCTGCCTTGGGTTGTAATTTTTAATTCTCCTTTTTAAGCACTCCCACAAGTGAAAGATAGGCACAGAGCTATGGAAGTACGATTTGCAGTTGGGTATTTTCATTTCAATAAAGGTTGTAGATATGAACTTGATGAGTGGTCTGGACATACCCATCTATCCCAAAAAGTCTATCTGATTTTAATTCTCTTAAAAGATTATTTAACCAGAAGTGCATTTCAAGCTATAAATAAAGCAAAGTGAACCAAGCAACAGCTGCTGAGGAAGTTAATGTGTCCCACGTAGATGTTGTTATACAGTGATGAAAAACAAACAAACAAACTGCTACTCTCACACCTAAGTTGGATATGAAGCATAAAGGAAGATTGTTTTTACATGTAAAAAAAAAAGAATTTATGGAACACCACTGCTGTATTTGTGTACATACCAGATAATGAACACAGCACGAGAAACGTGTTAGTAAATCTTAGTCATCTTTTTCATGCTGAACATTTAGGTAAAATTATTGCCCCAAACCAAGGCCTGAAAACAGATTGTAAGCTCACCAATTCTTTCAGACATGTATAATGATGCGTTAATACATAATTCCACTCTCTCCTGTAAATGACCCTGATTCCTTCTTCCTCCACTGGTAAAAGATTGACTTCTTATGCAAATACTCTTCAATGAGGGCTGTAATATTATAGTTTTAAACATATACCAGCCTTTCATTATTACAGGATAATTACTGAAAACTCAACAAAATTCACTGTTACCACACCCCGGCCAACAGAGCCACTTTGATGTCCCGAGGTGGCAGCTCCATCATCATTTCTCATTCTCTCATTTACCTACAGCAGGTCAAGCAAGGGCTGGAAGGCACATCTTGGCACAGAGTCCCAGGAGAGGAGAATTTACTGGGTTTTTTTTTTCCTGGAGATTGTATGTATTTACTAGTAATACCCCAGGGAGTTACACATTTGTATTTCCATGCTAAAACAGTAACTATCCAATCAAGTATTAAATGCTATTTCATCCTTGAAGGGATGAAATTTTCATCCTTGGCTAACAGGACAATCCAATGACTCTTACAAAGTTGGTAATCTTGAGGGTTTTTTTTTTCTGCTTTCCTTGATAAAGTCTGTTTTTATGACAACTCCCTGTATTTCACTCTGTGGAGCAGTGTGGGTAACAGACCACCTAGCAAAGCTCTGGCACATTCTTGTAACAGAAGTTACCCAAACAAAGCAGGCAGCACTGATGGTAATAATCTGATATTTTTCTAAGAAATATATAAGGCTCTCTGGAGGCGTACTTTAAAATACAAAATTTATTAATTAAATTTAGCTTTATTACCAGTTGTCTCTGTTCCACTTGCACCACTGTTCCTTTTTTTTTCCTGTTGCAGCTGAAATAAGAACTTGCAAAATTAAAAAAGGTTCTTCCGTTCAATACATGCCAGTATTTTTTTAAATCTCAAAGTATAGCCAGATTTTTTTGCTGTCATAACATGCAGAGTCATATCATGCTTAGCTTTATATAGCAAAATACATAGCCATATTTAAATGCAGCAGATAATTCCCATATTGATAACACTAATCTGCCTTGGTTTGGATAAAAAATTGCACATAGTGGTTACCACAAAAGCACCTGCATAATTAAAATAATATACTTTCAGTTTTAATACAAAAATAAAATATAATGAAGATTCTAGAAAGATTTTGAAACAGTTCAGAAACAGTTCCTTACATTAGCTTAAAAGTCATATTTCAGTTAATTTTAGATTTCCTACTCACCAAAACTTAAAGATACATTCCCTGATTTTTTTGCTAAATGTTGACTCCAGTGAACAGCTCTCTAAGATCTGGCATATTGATTTCTTGTTGTGAAGTGAGCTGTTCAAGCTCCATTTAAGATTTTCATCTTGCATGTAGCCCTGAGCACATCATAGCACCATAAATTAGTTAAATTGCACATTTATCACAAATGTTATTTTAAGATACTGCGTAAATGTGATGGCTGGAAGATATACAGTATGCTGCAACAAGCCACTACTTGGGTGGGGTTAGACCAGGGTCACCTTTATACACCTGTGATTTAAAGCTCTTCTCACCCATCACAATTTCATTTTTAACCTCCTTCTCGAGGCATTTTGTTTTCTCTTGCACTTGATCTGCATATTTCTAAATAAAATACCAAATGCAAAGCAAAAGTCAGAAGTCAGATGCTTATTTTAAAATCCTGCATTTATACCTTCACGTTTGTCTAATAGGAAAAAAAAATTATCTTAACACAGCTAGGTTGGTGATTTGGTTAGCACTAATAGTTACCATGCCAATATACATACCAGTGTATGGATGAAAAGAACATTATTCTAGTTCATTGATTCTCTAAATTCTTTATAATGTGAAATCACATTGGTATGCCAGTCCTGGAGGTTCTGAAATGCAAGCTGAACTTTATTTTAATAAATTTGGGATATTCAGATCCTGACTAGCCATTCATTTGCAAAGTTTCATGCACATTTAAGAAGCACATTAAAAAGTCCTTTCTGGCACATCTGGACATTCCCTGAATTTGTCCCTGGTACATCTCACTGCACTCTCAGACCCAGGAACAGATTTTTACCAGATCAGGGAGGTTGCATCAGATCATCAGATGCCCTGCCTGTATTTTAAGAGCAAGTGGAAAGAGCCCTGCAGACTCTGCAGTCTCTTGCTTTGCTCCCTCCCGTGTCCCAGATAACAGTACAGCATACAGAGCTCTGAGCATTACTATTATAAGTCAATGATGCATCTTAAAAATACATTGATTGACAATATATGCAATAATCTGCCAGTCTCCTTATGTGTGAATTTCTGGTTTGCAACCAAATACTATATTTAAGCTGTTATAATTTTCAAAAGAGGAATTCTCTGCTGTAGAGGTAAAAAGTTTGGCTGGGTTTAGACTGAGATCATGTATTTGTAAAAAGTGTGGACAGGCACCTGGGAGGCTCCAGGGAAGGCTTCAGCCAGCCAGGTTCCCTTTCCTCACTAAGTGAGGGACTCCTGGGATGGCATAGTCAACCAGTAAAACTGCTGTGATTTTATTGCTGGAACTTGAGCCGAGGCCATAAACATTGACACACAAATGACCTTAAAATCAGACACAAGTGTGAGCCAAAAGAGGAGGGAAAAAACCAAAGCCCTGATCCCATTCACTTGGTCCACTTAGCAGCATTTGCTGTAGAATGAACAAAACATTCCAACACATTTTTGAGACATGGTACTGGCCTTTAACACTACAACGAAACATGGAAAAATTGAAAGAAAGACAGAAAGGCAAAGAGAACCCAAGATTCAATTACTTGCTTACTGGAAGACAGTGGACTTTTTAAAAAAGAAAGGAAACTGTACAATTGGTAGTGGGATGGTAGTTCTCACTCAGGATGCTGAAGTGCTGGAATGGTGGATTTGGTTCCCCTGTAACCACCTCTGGACTCAGAATTCACCTGACTGGCAAAAGGCATCCCTTACATGCATAGCAATATAGGTGTTTGGAGATGCAAATTGTTTCCAAAGGTTATGATGGGATGACCTGTCAACACCAGCAGAAGTCGGTCATTATCACAGAAATGCTCCAGGTTGTTTGCTTTCCTTTGGCTGTGTTTATTCACCTCCTCTCCCCCTCTCTACCTGCAGCAGGCGGGGCCAGAAGAGGACTCACTTCGGAACCACAGAGTTGGAGTCACTGCTCTCAGGTCCCTCCTGCTGTCATTTGGAAACGCTGGGAAGGTGGAAAGGGATTCTCTGAGCTGTGGAACACCCTGGGGTGCAGGCTCTGCTCAGTGCGTCAGGAGGAAGGCAGGTGAGCAGCCTGCCTGCCTGGGTCTGAGCTCACAGCAAAACAACACCCTTTTGCTTTGCCATGCACTGCTGCCAACCCCCTCTCCACAGCCAGCCTTACCTGGTGCTTAAAAGGGAGTTATAACGCTCATTTATCTCTTCTGGGGGGAAAAAAAACTCTGTTAATGCAGCCTTTGAATAAGTGCTACCCTGCTCTTTAAATGCTAAAGTTCACTAAAACTCCAGTGATTTATGTGCAGCTTTTGACTGCCAGCACCTGGCAGATGAAGAAACCTACTCAAGCTTCAGTCATAAACAGATAGCATACAATTTAATTTTAATGTGCTCGTTAGTCGTAGCACATTTCAGACATAATTGTGAACGCAACACAAAATTATAGCAAAAAGACAATTTTAATGCTGCTGTAGAAAAAAAGGTTATATGAAGAGTCATATAATGGTGCTTCATTGTCAACAACAAAACAGGGCACAGAGTGCATTACAGTGTCTGTGCTGTTTACATGCCAATATTTTATACATAGATTCTCATATGGTGTCAGCTGTCAGTTACTTCTGCAAATTAACTGCCAAAAATGGAGACGAACAGAATCACTTAGTGTGCTGGTAACCACGGGTTACCTTTCATATGCCTAAAGATAAAGCTGCAGTATGGAATCTTGGGAGAATAATTAGGCAGAACAAAACAGAAAGTTACCAATTGAAATAAAAAGGCATTCTACAATAGGAAATAACAACCAAGAGCGCTTATAAATAAGTAAAAGAGGTTATATCACAGAATGCCTCATAACTTTTTAAGCAAAGTATTACAGTACAAACATTTTAAAGGCTTTATCAATGTTTAGGAAATACAGTACAAGTTTTTCAAATAGATTTAACCCTTTGAGCACTGAGTTTATTTTGAATTTTCTCTTTTTATTTTATTTTTATTTTTTTTTACTAATAAATACCTTTAAAAGTCATGTTGTGCAAAACAGTTAGAATGTATGCCAGGAATGCAGTCCGTGGCTTCTGTTTCTTCAGACAATTAAAAAAAAAAAAAAGAACAAAAACAAAAGCAAAAAAACCAAACAAATGATTGCAACACTAATAAATATGCATAATTTAAACATGAACCTCTCTTAATATAGATGTACTGTATAGCAAAACAAAGCAAAACATACTTTGCTTTAAGAATAATGTTTCTGAATACTTTATAAATGTTATCTGTGGTATCTTTTATCACATAATTTACAATGTTTGATTGTTAAAGGAAAAACCATTAGATCTAAAAAAAAATGAAATATACACTATATATAGGTACAGTTTATACCTGGGTCTTATCAGGTACAAACCCCGCTGCTGCTAAAAATGCTGAAAAAAAAAAAATGGCATTAACCACAATCACATTTTCCATAAGAGATTTTGAAATCTATACAATATATACATCTATGTTTCAATGTGAAAATTATATTTTTAAATTTCAAGGTGTGAGACACCTCTGCATAAATGGAGGTTCATATCAGTAATCAGAACTAAGCTAGTAAGGGTCTAAAAAAAAAGCATATCCTTACATTTTTACCAAATCAATGCAAAAGTGCTTCAAAGTACTCAGAGGGCTAAAGATTATAGGGTGAGAAATACCAGCACACTTAGGTCACATGAAAAAGTGCACCAGAATTCGTTATAAATGCTTAATTAAACTGTCTGTTAATGCATGCAGCTTGATGCATCAGAGGGATGCACAGCAACTAAATCCAATTTACACAAAGTTCCAAACACTTACCACTGCATTTTAACCTTCATATTTTACCAGTAACAACAGCTGATTATGCACCTCTATTTAAACACTGTACAGTTATACAAAACAGTTCAGCCCAGAGCGACTCTGGAGTTAAAATAAGAACATGTGCCAAGAACTAAACAGTAGCTTTAAGGCGTCTTTGACAGTTTTCCTCAAAGCAAATTACAGTTATTTTAATCAAAAGCAAATGCTACTGCTTCTCTAACTCCGAAACATACAGAAGATGATCCTCTGGTGACTTCCCATGTGTTTTACTAAGATGAAGTTTAACAGCATGCTTGCTTGCAAAAGTCCTGTTACAAAGTTTGCACTGATAAGAAGTTCCGATATCTTCCTCTGGAGAGGACGTCACCAGTTTTTCAGACGGTGACTTTGCTTGTGCTATCTGATTGTTAATCTGTTCACTGGACAGTTTGGACAAGTCTCTTAACCTGAAACCCAGATGCGATTCAAGATGACTGATATAAGTAGAAGGAGTTCTGATCTGTGAAGCACAGTCATTACAAAAGAACACCGGGTGCCCAGTGTCCAAATTTTTAAGGAACTTAGTTCCCCCCGTCCTTCGGAGCTGGTATTTCACATTGGCCAGCCAGTGGCTAATTGTGGTCATTGAGAGTCCCGTAAACCTGGAAATGTGCATTCTTTCTTGAGGGCTCAAGTCTGACATGATGTATTTCCCCTCTGAAGTCTGCCGTAAGCTGGCTGCAAACTGGGCCTGCAATATGAGCAAGTGCTGAGGGTTCCAGTTAGACTGACGTCCCTTCCTTTTCTGAGCTGGTGTACTCTCTTCTGGTTCCTCTATTGTGGTACCATCAATGTCAGATTTCTCAGATATGCTGGAAGGTGTGGAAGATTTTGATGTGTGACTTTCTGTCAGGTTCTTCAGCATATCAGATATATCTGACAAGGCATTCTCGCGTAGCGGCGAGTTTGACATGAATGACACGACTGCAGATGTCTTTGCTGTTGTCACTGTAGATGAAGAAGATGCAGAAGATGTCGATGTGGATGACAAAAGCGCTGAACCCAAAGAGCAGCTTTTGTCACTCTTGCCTTTCGTCAAATCTATGGGTTGGTCATTGTTGACATGATAAAAATAACGGTCTAAGTGGTCTGATTTTTTGGACTGTAGAGGTGGGGTGGCCACTGCAGCCTTTTCTGCCAAACTGTTGCTCATTTTAAAAAGCATGCTCATTGGATCCAGAGCGGGCAAAGATGGCTTTGCTGCCTTGCCAAGGTGAATGTTCATGACAGATTGTAGTGCACTTAATGGATTTACAAATGGCTGTTCAGGAGGGTGGTCAGTGATGATGGCTGTGCTGCTACTTAAAGAGCCTACAATGGATTTCACAGGCTCTTTCCCATTTTCCACAGGTTCTACAGTTGGGCTGTCTTTGCAACCATCTCTCTGAGGAACTGGGCTGTTCTGCTGGCTTTTAAAGCCACCATCACTGGGGGGCTCCATCTTAAGGGGTTCACTGACTTCACTGCTGCACGGCGAAGGCGTCGCACGCTTCAGTGGAGAGAGCTTTCCTTCAGGCTCCTTCATCTTCTCCTCCACTTTAGCCACCTTCTCAGTGACCTTCTTCACCAACTCTTCCATGGCATGAAAGTTTGTTTTCGGCACAGGCGAGGTCTGACTGCTGGGTGGAGACACTAAGGGCTGGTTTTTAGTTGGTGACACTAGTTCATTGTTTCCGAACATGGGTTTTAAGGGAGTACTCTTCCCAGATGAGCCCAATGACAGCTTCATCATATTGGGCAGCTGGTAGGCAGCATGAATGCTGGGGTAGCCACCCCAGCTCGGTGTGCCATTCTGGGCTTTGTTTATAGCTGATGTAACTGTGTTTTCTAAAGACTTCAATATATCTAATCCCCCCTTAGGGCTCTCTTCTAGGTCATTTTCAGTCAAGTAATGGTATTTTGAGGAGATATCATACTTCTCCTCATCTTCACTTGACTTCTCTTTTTCTTTCATTTTGTCATCAGCAATGACTCTTTCCTTATCTACTTCTTTTTTAATCTCAACATTTAATTTAGGGGAAACGCTAGAAGGTGTGTTGGAAGGAGATGTAAAGGTGGTGGCAGCTAGTGGCACAGACTGGACCTTCTCATCTACTAAGGACGTTATTGTCGGTGTGGCTGGGGCTTCTATAATTGGTTTCCCTTTTTTCATGGCAGAGTTAGTGACTTTAATGAAATGTCCCGTCACCATCATGTGAGCCGTGAGCTCCTGCAGGGTGTCGTGTGAGCTTCCACACTCCATGCACTTCAGAATTTGAGATTTCCTCGCCTCAAAGTGCCAGGCGTAGCTGGCCCCGTTCTGGTGACCGTAGCGGTTATTTGGCGTGATGTAGGGATTGGAGTTCTTTTGGAGTGCATCGTTACTATCTGAGATTGTGGCTTTTGGTGTCCCAGCCGTGGAGTCTGGAGAACTTGGCAGTTCAAGCTCCAGTGATGCTTTCTTCCTAGTAGCTGGGATAATTTTTGCTGCTACAGGTGTAACAGGTTCCTTCAGAGGCACTTTTTGGTAGTGTTTTGTTTTGATCATATGAACACTCAAATCCTGAAGAGATTCAAATGAATGACCACAGTACATACACTTTAGCACTTTCTGGGCGTCTTCTTTCCCTTCCATTTCAAGCAAGGAACGTTTGCGAGGTTTGGACCATCTTTTGGGGTTATTGTTATCAGTTTCATGGTTGTCATCTCGATAATGTCCCGTTTCATTCATGTGCACTGTTAACTCTACTAAAGTATCGTAGGCAGCACTGCAGTCTTTACAGCGGAATTTACTGGCTCCAGTGAATATGGAGCCATAGAGCTTACTGCTCTGTCTGTACAGCTGGACTGTGCTAAAAAGGCTCGGTTCTGGCAGAATTCTGCTCTGAGAAACCTGCTGCAGTGTTTTGGCCATGGCAGTCTGGTGCCAGTCAAAGCTGCCGCTCCCACAGCTGCTGCTGCTGCTGCTGCTACTGCTGCTGCTACCGTTGTTCTTTTCAGAAATTGGCTGGTGAAGGTTCAGATTGAGATTGGACCAGTAGGAATTGGAGAGGAAGTTATTATACACGGCCTTCATTTGCTCCAAACTATCAGACACCGTGGAGTCTTCCAGCGGTATGGAAACCTCCTTGCTCTCCTCCTCATTTTTGATGGAGCTGCTCTCAAAGTCTGCCATGCGGTCACTCGTCTCACTGATGTGGGACTCACTGTCCATTTCATGGCTAGAGAACTCAGCTGCTGGAGAGTTTTGGTAGCTTTGGCAGTTCTTACTGAAGTCTTTTTCTGGACATGCATATTTTGCTGAAGGCTCCCCGTCAACTGCATTTTCATCAGGTTCCACATCTTCTTCCACCAGCGCTGCTGCTTTTAGTTCGTCTGAAACATAGGCTATCATGAAGAGAAGAAAATACAAGTTAGTTTCTGCTCATCATGCTTTTGCTTTAGCCAAAGAAGCGTACTTATTTGTAAAATTAAACAGTTAAAATTTAGTGTTTCTTCAGAGCAAGAAAAAAAAATCTGCTCTTCAAACATAATTTGCCACCTTATTCTTCTCAAGGGGCAACAGCTTGAAATTAAAACTAAATTTGAAATTAATGAAGCACATTCTGGAGGTGGCATTCATTTCTAAAGTAATAAATTACTTGTATCAACCTCAGAGACAGCAGTTCCTGTCTGTCAATTAATATGTCTTATGCTTCTCCTACCCCTAATGCATTTCTTAACAGACAGATTCACAATTTAAATTAAGCAAGCATTTTTTGCTCATTACAGTTTTGAGACTCAATCTTTAATAAATATAGAGCACAACAAACATCAAGAATTTTTACAAAGTAAAAAAATTACCAGTTAAAATAAATTTTAAAAATCAGATTTTTTTTAAAGTTATCACTATTAGTCATGTCACATTTTAGAAGAGATGGTTAAATGCAAGTGATGTAACCTCTGGAAACAACTCCTTCAAAGCAATTTGAGGATATTTTTTATGGGTGTAACAAATGTCCCATTCCCATTTAAACACAACTTCCTCAACAAGAAAGCCCATGCAGAATTATGTCAGGAGCTAGTTCAATGGAATTGGTATGCTGCACTCATTCTTGCTGTATAAATATATACAAGACCTTCCAGTGGACCTTACAAATGTCAAAGTGTTTGCTCTTTAGACTACTTTGTCAATATTTACTCAGCATAAGCTACACGGACACCCAACAGGGATCCTGTCTTTTTTTCCCCTCAAGTAATGCAACTGGTGATGTAAATCTAAGATACTCCTCTTGAATAGGACAGTTGGCAACTGACAGTAAACACTTTTTTTTCCATGGTGCTTCTGTTTTACATATACTAAGTCTACCTAAGTTTTTTCTTTATGCAAGGAAATTATGGAAACATTAAAAAAAAGGAATCATTAACTAATCAAAAAATATCTATTTCTATGTAATGCATTAATTTGCGGAAAAGCAAAAATAGAATATTACTCTCTTCAGTGGAATTTAAAATCTCTCACAAAGATAATTATAAACTGAAAAAATTCCCATTTTCAGTACACTCTGTGGTTAAAGACACCTGACATTTCAACACATCTGGAAAATGGTATTTGTATCCTGAAAAACCTATAGCTTGTTTCTTCAGGCAATAGTGCAGAGAAGATAGCAGTTTACACCCCAAAAAGCCCTGCTTTAACCAACAGACTGAAAAATGTAGAACACTAAAGTAGGTATCACACACACAGTATTAAACCTTGCAAACTTCTTCCAGGGAAAATATGTTTAAATGTTATCAGAAAACCACAAGAGACAAAACAACTGTTAAAGTGACAATGAAATCAGGCTTTTAGTTTCACATGGAGTATTTCTTCGTTCAGTTAGGTAATACAAAATATTCACTACTGTTCTTTCACATGGATGAATGGTAGCAAATCTTCCTCCAAGCATGTAAAGTTATAATGTGATCCTCAGAACACAAGTTAAACCTTTGAAAGCACAAACATTGCACATAAGAGCAACACATAATAATGATCGATTATTTCAGTTCAGACAATTTCAATGCAGAAAATCCAAGCAGCAAGGGTCCTGTTTTTAAAATTTGGGAGCACAGAGTTTGAAAGAATTATCTTAAAAAATTTTATCATAAGATGCTTCAAAGATGCTGGTACAAAGATCAGACTTTGGAAGCAAGTATACCTCTCTAATAAAACAGAGCGGTGCTGCTGCACTCTATTTTCTGCTTTTTCAAAATATTTTGGAAAAAAAGTATTATTATTTTATGTATATCAAAGACTCAGTAGCAACTTGAAATAAGGTTCAGCTCTGTCCTGCAAATACTTGCAACAAAACCCATACATAGAATTGAAAAAGGTGGATTTTCAGAAGTTTAGCACAAGAGACGAAAGTAGTTCAAATTACTCTCTGAAGCTGAAAAATTATGGATAGCTACCGATAATGTGCAGACAACTGATTGTTAACTGCCTCCCTCTCAACCACACCAAATCCCACTGAATAAGGAAGGATGGAAGGAAGGAATCATGGCATAAAACCTCTGATTTGGAAGCAAATGTAATACCCCTTTCCTCTTCCACCCTTGTGCAAACAGATTTTCTTTTACAACTCCCATTTCTTTGCCTCTGATTTGAAACCGCAGAATAATTTCCTTTTCCCAAAGTAAAGAACACCCAAAGTTCTCAGCACAGTGGCTGCCTCAAGGGGCCCTCAGTGACCCCACCAAGGCTCTCTGAGCGCTCCTGCCTGTGGTTTCTCTGGCTGCTGAGCACCTGAGTGTGTGCCACCCATTCCCAGCACCACATCTCACTCCAAACCCCATCCCTGCCCACCATGGAATGCCCTCCTTGGACCCACTGCCCAACCAGAGGGCACAGAACCCGCTCCCTAATTAGTGTGTTATTCTTTACATTTTTATTTCTCTTACTGCTGAACTCTTATGAATTTTGTTTGAACTGAAAGACTTGTCACATTCACAGCTTTTTTAGAGAGCGACTTTTACATTAGGGAAAACCTCCAGCATGCAGCTCATTTAAATGTAAATCTATTTACCTTTCATGCTTTCTTTGCCCTTTTCACCAACTATCAAGCATATTTGCGTGTTAACCAGGAGCTGCCTCCTCTATAGCTGTTCCCCTTCCTGAGCTCAAGTTGTGAAGCCAACTTGTGACATCAGTCTTTGATCCAGAAATGCAGGAAATGAGGCACAAACGACAGCGTGGAATTTAACCCAGCAATCTGCAACTTTGCGAAAGTGACAGCTCCAAGGGCTCCTTCTGCTCCTTCCCCTGCACAGAGCAGAGGAGGGATGGAACCTGGTCCAGGAAAGGGTCCCTGCCTCACCACACCTTGCCCAGGGCAAGAAATGGTCAATCTGAGCACAGATGGAGGTAACAGCCTCACTGCACCAGGCCCACAGCAAAGAAACTTCTTATTTGGTGAAGTACCTACAGGAAAAGCAAAGAGACTGTGGAAGCAGAGAATAAAATCAGGAGGAGATGGTAAAAGGGTTTTTCACTGTGATTCGCTGCCTGGAGGACAGACTGTTTATAAGAAGCACTGTCACCAGCTCATCCTTACTTAGCCATTACTCTATTATGTTAAAAAAAAAAAAAAAAAAAACACCAAAAAACAAAACCACAAAAAAAAGACAAAAAAGACTCGTAGTTCGATATTTTTCAAGTGTAGAATAAATGTTTGAACAGCAGGGCATCTGTAAAACTGTTCTTCAATGCCTCAACAGCAAAGTCTGAGGGGAAAAGAAACAACTTTAAAGGCAATTCTAGTGGCAGAAGTTAATAAAAGTGGAAATGAAAGAAATTAGGCAGTTCTGGGTTTTGTTTTTCCAGAGAAAAAGGACCAAAAAAAATCTCAGTTCTCCAAGCAGTGTTTAGTTTACATCTCACAGGGCACCATAACCCACAGGAAATTGCCTGCAAATTGAGCAGTGGTGTCACTGTGACACGGTATCTGACAAAAAGTGGAAAGCTGTTGCCTGGCATGGCATTCAAGTTTCTACAGAAGAGGATATCAAAGGGGTTCAGAAACACCTTGCAGGTACAGCCACGGAGAGGCTGAGAAGAGACAGTTCCCTCATTAATATTTGCTGTAATTATTAACTGAAGTGCTAGGTAACAACGAAATTAACACATTTGATACCAATATATAACAGTAAGCTGTGGTATAATGCAATTCATTTCCATACAAGAGGGAATTAACTTCATAACTGAGCTATGGATCATTTCTTTGCCAGTGGAAATAAATTGTGATCCATCACTGTCCAAAATGATCTACATATTGCAGAGACAGTAATAAACTCATATACCTGGCTCTGCACAGGCACCAGGGATCTGCTGCACGAGAGCAGAGAGGCACCAGGAGCTTCTCCACTGTGTGTCCAGAGGCTCAGGAAGCCCCCATGGAGCCAGAGCAGCTGTGCCAGCTGATCCCCTGGGCTCACCAAGGAATGTCCTGGGCTCACCAGGGTGTGCCAGCTGATCCCCTGGGCTCACCAAGGTGTGCCAGCTGATCCCCTGGGCTCACCAAGGAATGTCCTGGGCTCACCAAGGTGTGCCTGCTGATGTTCTGGCTCACCAAGGTGTGCCTGCTGATGTCCTGGACTCACCAAAGAATGTCCTGGGCACACCAAGGTGTCCCAGCTGTGATGTCCTGGCTCACCAAGGTGTGCCTGCTGATGTCCTGGGCTCACCAAGGTGTGCCTGCTGATCTCCTGGGCTCACCAAGGTGTGCCTGCTGATCTCCTGGGCTCACCAAGGTGTGCCTGCTGATCTCCTGGGCTCACCAAGGTGTGCCTGCTGATGTCCTGGGCTCACCAAGGTGTGCCTGCTGATCTCCTGGGCTCACCAAGGTGTGCCTGCTGATGTCCTGGCTCACCAAGGTGTGCCTGCTGATGTCCTGGGCTCACCAAGGTGTGCCTGCATGTCCTGGCTCACCAAGGTGTGCCTGCTGATGTCCTGGGCTCACCAGCACCACAGCTGCACCTCCATCCCCACTGCCAGAGCTGCTCCTCAGCAGGAGCAGCACAAACACTGCGTGCTTGCCACAGAATTCACAGAATCACTGGGTTGGAAGAAACTCTAGAGTCCAACCCAGCCCCAACAGCTCAACTCACCCCTGGCCCCCAGTGCCACATCCAGGCTCTGTTAAACACACCCAGGGATGGGGACTCCACCACCTCCCTGGGCAGCTATTCCAGAGCTTTATCACCCTGTCTGTAAAAAAATCTTTCCCAATGTCCAACCTGTATTTCCCTTGGTGCAGCTTGAGGCTGTGTGCTCTGGTTCTGTCAGTCCCTGGAGAAAGAGCCCAGCCCCAGCTGACCAAAACCACCTTTCAGGAGCTGCAGAGAGTGGTAAGGTCACCCCTGAGTCTCCTTTTCTCCAGGCTTGTCCTCCCCTCCATGGCAACACTCCCCAGTAAGAGGCTGGACACACACCTCCTTGAGATTGTTTGGAAATACAAGACCACAGCACTAAAGGTGTATTCTACTGTTCTCCAAAACCCAATTATATGCACATTTTTTTCCCTAATTTCCTGAAAAATACAGCTGAAACCATATATTTTGGCTTGGATGTATCTAAATATTTCATCCAAATATTTCTTTTCAATGCTTTTGAAATTTCTTGTTTTAATTATGTTTTTACTTGCCAAATTTTTTTCTTTTGTTTTAATTAGCTCACTGGGGGTATATTTAAGCTAGTATATATGCTGTTTTCTTGAGAAGGAACAAAACATTCCAATATTCTTCTCACATGAAAAACAGTCAGCTAAAAAGTTTATCAAAACCATTCGGTTTCTTGGAAGTATTTTTGCTTTAACCAAATGGCTTTCTATTAAAAAAAAAAATTAGATCATCTTTGTTATCCATCATTCAAAATCATCAATTAATACTAAGAGTTATCTTCCAAAGCATTTAATTTGAGTTCATTGGGAAAAGAAACTTCTCAATTGTTAAAGAACCTGAGCCTGTCTATATTTCACACTTGAAAAACAAAATAACAGCAGAATGGGATCAGGAGCAGAAATGCTCCTAATGCTTACAGGATCAATTTTATATTCCCAATAAAAAAGAAAGAGGGGAAAAGGATCATATTAGGTTATAAGGTGCAGCAGTGAGTAGGATTCTGATAGAGAAAGTCCCTATGCACCCTGACCCTCACTCCCCATTCCATGGCACTGCACAAGAGGTGGCTCCTATCTCTATCATTTTATATTATATATTTTACATTTTCCTGAATACTTGTCCCATTCTGTTTTATATCAGACACTAGCCACCTGAGAAATGAACAGAATATTTTTCAAATATTTAAGTAATCTTTGAAAAACCCTCAGAGTTCCCAGTTTTGGTGGGCCCTTTTGGAGTTAAGAGGCAGCTGAGTCCCAACACCAGTGCAGAGAAAGCCAAAGAGGAACAGCAGCATGGAGATGATCTGACTGTGCCAATGAACCTTATTCACAAAATTAATGAGCAGAGGCAAGAGAAAACCAGCTCTGTGGATGGAGTCAATCAAAGACCTAATGCAAATGAAGGCATATAAAAGAGTTATATTAGTCTGTTAGAAAACTCCCACTCCACAGGCCTTCCACTCACAGCAAGAAAGGCAAACATTTCACCCACAACATGAGCTATTTCCATACTGAGACTAACTGTTAATTCCCATGTAACTGAAATTGTATTTGAGACTTCTCTCCTTGGCAGAGATGCTCACATATTCCTCATTAGGCAGTCAGGCTGGGAGGCAGGAGTGACTGCCCTGTTTACAAGAGTGGCAAATGACAACAGCCTCTAAACGGGCATGGCAATACTGATTACCCAGCACCTTGACAGGGACACTATTCCTGTTAGAAAGGTCAAAGGTTCTGTTTCATAGAGGCAAGACTGTCTATTACGGGAGAGAAATGTTATTTCCAAGTGAAGAGGTCAGCACTTCTCTCTCACGTCGGCGCAAGTCCCCGGTACCTCGCACCGGAGCGCGAGCCCACTGCAAGACGGATTATTCTGCCCACTGGCAAGGTCAAGAATATTAATTTTGAACATGTTAATTTGATGTGATGTGCATGATTAATGCTTGTTTAGCTGGATTTTTTGTGTGTTGATAAATCTGCAGCCTTTTCACGCCAGTGAGAGTGCAGGGTTTAGTCCCTGGGAAGCGGTGTGGAGGGATGTGACATGGGATGTCAATCGGATGGGTGGCTGTCATTAGGCACTAAGAACTTTGAAGTGTATTTTGTTTGTTCCTTCATGAAAATACTGCAGCTGTCTGCCACAGAGAGCTCAGAAATAGGCCAGAGGAAGCTAGCCAGCTGCTCTGATTCAGCATCCTGGACTGGTATTACATTTGGAAAGACTTCAGAGAGGCCAAATCAACTGTAAGTGCTAAGAAATGAGAATTACATGGACAAGGACACACAGTGAAGAGATGATAACAAGGAATTAGTTTATGTGTCATTACAGTGTGGGCCACCTAAGCACAGAACAAAGCAGTTTCACATCAGGCACCTTTTCCTCATGTCACTGTATTCCAAACTCCCCTGGGTTCTGTGTAGTTCAAAGGAAGTACAGGACTCAGGTCTCCCATTCACTTTAGACTTTACAGAGCCACAAGAAACATGTCATACAGACCATTCACAAATGAGGAGAGAAAACATTCAAAAACTGCTATGAATTCTGATAAGAGAGGCATTCTTTTTTTCTGAAACCAAACACTATTTAGATGTTTCTTAAATGACAAAGTGAAAACCTCACATTTATGTATTATCTCCTTCACTAAATATAGACCTGAAAAAAACAGCATACCCTACTATAAAATGATGGCTTAGAAACAGCTTGGAACTATTGGACAGCATCATTTAACTGAGGTGTTCAATTATATGCACAATTATAAAAAAAAGCTAAAAACTTCAGTGAGTGCTTTATTTTTCACATCAGCCCTGTGGAAGAAACATTCTTATCCACAGTTTACAGCTGAAAACCTGGAAAGAAGTTAAAAGTTAATTGTCTAGTGCTAGACAGGAAGACAAGTGAAGGAACCTGTTACTCCTGTAGGCTAATATATATAATTCAGCTATTTACACAAAACATGGGAAGATGACTTAAGTTTGTTCTGTTTCCTCACACAGTATATTTATGTTAATACAATATATGCGTATAAATGAAAATAATTGCCAGTTTTCAGCTGAAAAAAATTATTTCTTCCAGTGAAATGCCCACAGGTTTCTGAAGGGAAAGGTTTCTGAAGTATTGTCAGAACTGTCCTGTGAAGAGCTCTCAGCTCCCAGCACACAGCAGGACCCAGGGACACTGTGACACCCACTCTGTGCTGGAGATGATCATGATGGATCATGCCTCCCTCCTCCAAAACAGCACCCTGCCTTCATTCCTCCCTGGGGCCTAAACCCCCCGGATTCACTGTGCTCAGCAGGGTTTTTATAAAACCTGCTCCAATTACTCACCCTTGAAGCACAGCACCACTCTTTCCTGATGTGGAGAGGAGCACCTGATCCCAACACACTGCACTGTGCCCTTCTATGGGTAGGGCTGCACAAGGATCAGTCTGAAATCTGTCTCACTTGAACAGTTCACCTGCCACTTCTACAAGAGTATTTTGACAAGAAGGGATCCAAATATTCAAAAGCCTTGGCTGAGAACCAAGGTCCAAGTTACTCTTAATGAACAAAATTGTATTCATTTCTAGAGACTTTCTTCAGGTATCATTCTTGTACAGCCCTGAGGGAATGACAAGTTTTTGAGAAACTTCACAAGAACAAGAGTTCAGAGCCTTTCTGGCCAGGAAGAACAGATTTTTAAGAGGTTTGATCTAAATTTGCAGTCTCACACATACAAAACAACTGGCTGCCTAGAGCACCACAGCTGGAGAACCATTGGTGTTCCACTGTGTGTGCCCATAGCTGTTACCAGAAGCAAGGCAGGGCTGACAGTAATCCAGTGCAAAGGCTGAGAAAGGTTATGGACTGTCACAATGACAGAAAGACCTCCCTTGCTATGGCATTTTGCGGAATCCATCTCCTTTCCCCTTTGTACTCTGGGGGAATAGAGATTGAACAGCTCCTATGGGCATATGCCTAGATTTTCTGGCTGATCCTGCTGAAAAAAGAGAAAAAGAAACCTTCTTGGCCTCCCTGCCACCATAAAACCAGCCATTCACAAGCACCACTAGAACCAGACCAAGGAGGCAAATGAGCAACTGAGACTGGGAGCACCCAGTGGGAATTCTCAACTGCTCCTCAGTTTGATTCAGTCCAGGGCCTTGTGATCCCATTTCATCAACATCCCTGTAGGACCCTCCTCTTCCTCCCCTCCACCTTCCCTGGGAAAGGCTGCTCTTCCTCCAACTGCCCCAAATTACAAATGAACACAAATGAACACCATTCCAAGGAGCATAAAGTTCCTCAATGTCCATGTTAAGGGTCAGCTACCCAGCCACAAAGGGAAAACACCACCAGGGATCAGGGAACCAGGCACAGACTGGTGAAGTATTAGCTGACAAGCAGCCCCAGAGTTTCAAAAATTTCACATAAACATCATGAATTCAATGACCAAGCGCATTACTAACAGGAAAAACCCCCACCTATATTTGCTGTATAAATAATTCAACATGAATAAATGTGATCCACTCTCAAGTTAGACAAAAGTGGCTTTTCCCTGGTTTCCAAGGCAGTTGCTTGGTGTGAAGTACTACAGACTTGCTAGAGAGTCCCACTCCATGCAAGCACACATGACAGTGGGCGTCAGTGAAACAGGAATTCAGCAGCAGAGAAAAAAGCTTCATGTTACACTTGACCCTAATTGTTCTTTGGATACTGTAGAATTTTTCTAAGCACAGAATTACTATTTCCTCAAAGGGACAAAAAATATTTACCAGAACATTCAAAGAAAAACACAATTGTTTGTTTTGGGGGGTGCTTTCTTTTTTAGTTAAAAGTCACAGTCAACATCCTGGCAAGATGAAGCCAAATTCTCTGTATGAATTGGTACCAAAATACAGAGCGACACAATCTCTGCTTGATACCAGACATTTGGGTGGCATCTTTTAATCACTGAAAAGCACACAGGGCATTCCACAAACTAATACAAGATTCACAGCCAACTCTGGGATAAGCAGCCATGAGCATACAAGTTCTCAATATGGCTCTAATAGCTCGTAATTATTATAATCCTTCACTGAGCAAACAGATGTTGTAAGGGAACTTCAGTTCCTTCAAATGCAGTAATCAAACCATTCTGCTTCTGCCCTGCCTCTTCTCACTAAATGCTTTGTATAGTGGAGTGGAAATAGCAAATGTAGTGACAAAATGACCATTTAATTGTCACAGAAATCTGTTTCTGAACAAAACTGATGTTGTCATTTCTCTTTATGCACATTTCTCAGTCTTCTGATATGGTTTAGAGGTTTCTTTTAACACCAAGAAAAAATCTTGCACCTTACTCTCTGTAATCTACCCACATATTTGGTTGTTCCTAATTTGTCCACATCTTACAAGCTGTACAGTAACTAGAATCTGGTGCTGTATTTGTGTTTAGCTGTACTAATCATACACACACATCTCTGGAGCTGCCACCTTCGCTGTGAAATTTTTAAAAATCAAGTTTTCACCTAAAACGCTTCAGTCCATTACAGTGAGTCATTCTACTTGGTGATTTATTTGTAAATAATCATGCCTACTTAAGACATTGAGAATGCACCAAAAGACCTTCAGCCTGATCCTTCATTTTGTTGCAAACTTGCATCTCCCATTGAAGCCCTTTCTACAGTAGCTTCAATAGCTATTTTGGCTGCAGTGCCTCCTTACAATAAACTCTATACATCTGTATGAATGGTATAGTAGAAATCCAAATGATTTCAATCACAATTTCAGCTATTGTGAACTCGTGCTTATAATGAAGTTCCTCTATTAAGAAAGGAGCTCAGTGTGGGCCAACAAAGCTTTGTGTCCTTTCACAGTTGCTATTCAGCCCTCATTTAAGAAAAACAACTATTGACTGCAATATGAATCTTAGGACTTGAAACAAGCAGAGATTCTCAGGATTACCTCTACAAGATGGCCCCAGCTTTTTTTTTTTTTTTTTTTTTTTTTTTTGTATGTGGAGCAAAAAAGAAGCACTGAATATTCATTTCACTCATTTGCTAACTATACTGATGTACACTGCTGTAAATGAGTCTCTATCTACCAGCACCTATTGAACAGAAGGGTGTTTGAATAGGTGGGGTTTGCTGTAATGCCACACTAAGATAATGTGCTAGAAACAAATGGTTCAGTGATTCCTGAATAGAAAATTTGCTGGAAAACCCTGAGAACCAGGAGACGAGGGGGAGGGGATTAAAATGTCGCTTCAGAGCCACCAACCAAACTCCTGTCATTTTTAAAAGATGTTCCTGTGGCACAGTATGAATAGTTTATAGCCATGATTGTGAACATTCAATGTCATATAAGAAAAGACACTTGTCAAGAGCCTTTCCCTTACCAGCACCCTCATCATGACCTGTGTTAATGAAGTTAATTGAATTTAAGATCAATAATGGTTAATTATTGCAATTTGACATTCTGAGATAAATGGCTTTAAGACAGAGAAATGTGTGTGTATGTGAATTCTCTCCAAAGAAGGTGAACACATTACAGCCTAAGAGGGATCACACAGTCCTTCCATTGATCCTGGTACAATCTGATCGACCTAATCCTCTGATGAATGTGGGCTTTTCACAGCTACAAGTAAATGTTCTACAAGACTACTCTAACCCTTGTCACTGACCAAATCTATATGAGCTGTACACTAGAAATCTATTGAGATAGATTAAAGAACTGCTGTAGAAACAAGAGATGCTTCAATAAAGATGAAGGTTTATTATATTGACTATTAATGTTACATGCAGTATGTAATTATGAATGCTTATGGATCATAAGAGTTTAATTTTGGTCAGTCAGATGTAAATGATCATAACTGAACAATAGTACTAAAATTAAAAAGTAACAGATTAAAAAAAATCCAACAAGCATGTTGAATTTGACGACTTAAGAGTGAATGCTCAGTAAGAGAGAGATTTTAAAATCATCCTTGAAATGTGCATGAAAATGCTCACAGACAGGTATTTATTTCACTCATCAACCTACTTCATTTGGGGTTTTTTAAGTTTACTTTCACAATAGTTCCTCAACAGGAAGACGTTTTTCAAACGTGTTAGTAATGATATTCTTACATGCATACTGAACAAGTTAAATGACCACTTACAAGATTTATAATGACAAAGTAAATGTCAAGGAAAAAGTATTACTGATTGCAGAGCACTGACAATAAAAAGCAGCTGAAGAGTTCTGTCAAAATGTAAGATTATGCAAAAACACTATTGAGAACACTGCTAATCATCTGCTCTTGTCAATTACTTGAAGGGTATCTGACAGCATATTTACATTAAACACATTTCAGTAGTGAAATCCTTAATGCTGTATCAGAATATTTTCATTATCATTAGAAATCCTTTAAAAGTCCTTTTGCAGCAGAGCATTGTAACAGCAATGATGTAATATCTCTCTCTGTATCAGGTAGGGGTTTCTATTTCATGCTATTATGGCTACATAATATTTGAAATAATATAACCAGAGACTAAATATACATGTAAGATGGCAATTCCCGTGTTCCTGTATTCAATGCAGGTATTTTCAAGTAACAGCTTTGCAGGAGTCTCAAACTAAAGGCAAACTGATGATCTGTCTTTGTCTGGCCATTCTTTTAGCCTTTTACTACTCCTGTGACTGCACTTTGTCATGGCAAAGGACATTATCAAGCAGAGATTTTTTTCTAAATCTCTGATTGTGACTTGCAATTCAGCTGCTTTAGGAGGAGACACATTAGCTACCAGTGCCTTTCACCTGCTGCAGAAACTTATTTTAGTTATGTCTGTCTTATACTTCATGGAACCCTTCCTCCAAAATAGAGAAATAAATGAAATGTAATGAAAATGAAATGTTGATCCTTTCCATGCTTCAGCAGGCGTTACTAAAAAAGCACACATAACCCTGTTTGATGTGTAGAACAGTAAGCATGCATAAAAATGGACAGAGAGGATGCATGAGCTGCCTTTCAGGAGGAATTCATCTGGGCTTAGAGAAAAAGAAGGAAAATAAGCCCCGATCACGACTTGCAGGATCAATTTGTGGTTTTTCCACCACTTTTGTTGCAGATGCATACCTAAACTCAGTTTGTAAAAAGGGGAGCAGAGCCCTGACCCTCCCAATGCTTCTGAAGAACCAGAGATTTTCAGACAAAAACACCACAAAGCAGAACTAAGCTGGCAGAAAGCTCGGGGTCTGGGTGAGGTTCTGTCCTGATCCAGGTGAGGGGCACCCCTTGTCACTCCCTCTTCAGTCGAGGGCAGGGGTGAGCTCTGCACTAACCCAGCGCACATGTGACATCACTCAGCGTGTCAGGAGTGTCACACGCACCCATACACCCATCTGTGCTGCTGGGAAGCTGGGAAGGCACCAGCCAGGCCTCCCACACCTGAGGCAGGTAGAGCCAGCTCTTTGGCCCTGCCCTGCCCCTGCCAGCTTGGCCAAGCCAGCAGCACCAGTCCCTGTGCCATGCTGGGCACTGGGCACACCTGAACCCTGTCCCAGAGATTCCTGCCTGCCTTGCAAACTGCCAGCATGCCTGGCCAGCTGCACTCAGGCACTGGGAAATTGTTTTTCCCCTTTTCCTGGGGTCCAGCCCCTCTCTGCTCTGCCAATGTCCATGGAAAGCCTTCCCCTCATTTCCAATCCAGCACCTCCAGGTTCTGAGGAAGGAGCCCACAGAGCAGTGCTCCAATGGGACAGCCACAGCTCGGCTGAATCAAGAGAGTCTCTGTAAAATTATGTCTTTTTCATGCAAAATACATCACTTCCTCCAAGAGATGTGAGGATGTTTTTCTCCCCAAGTGAACACGAAAAATCCTGATTCCCAAGACAAGAGCTAACTCTCCGTGCCACACTGCAGCCGCAGTTGGGTTTTATTGTTGACCTGAAAGCAGTGATTTCATTGGAAATGCTGACACAAACATGACTATTGCTGCTGATGATACGCATCTCACATACGCTGAATCTAAGGGATGTGGGAGGATGCTTTAACTGCTAAATTGAGTGAAAAGGACATAGAAGTAAAAGTACCAGAGAGTCATTTTGCATGTGGGATTCCTATTGACCTTACTGGGAATTTTCTGTGGAAACCAAAAGGGAGTTATGTCTCAGGGGAATTAATCCGTTCCCTTACATGGGCACAGAAAAAAAAAGAGGACTATCCATGTCAATACTTCAAATTTGCAGTCACGAGAGACTGAATGTCTCGGGGAAACAGAAAGGAGATACACAGCCTTTCACTTCTAGGTCACTGGCTGAAATCCTGCTTATTTCAGCAGTGACCAAAACTCATTACCATCCAAGCCTGCTGCTCAGTGACCAATAGTATGTGAAAGGAGCTTGTGGCCTCAGAGGCAGGTGCCCACTGTCCGCAGCCTCAGCAAAAAGACCAAGGATTTGGATGAACATTAAATATGAATTTCAGCTCCACCCCAGGTATCACTTCCCATCCCAGGTGTTTCTGTCCTCCCAAGCTGCTCTTTGCTTGGATTAACCATGGGCTTGGCTCATCGCCTTGCCCCTGCCTGACCAGCTATGGGGGGAGCTGCGCTGCCACCACGGGCTCTGCTCTGCAGCCCGGGGTCCCTGCCCGCCTTGCCCAGATCCCCGCTCATCTCCTCCCTTCTGCTCCCTGCTCTTCTGCGCTGTGCCAACATGAGCAAAGGTGTGCTGGTGCTGGTGTCTCCACAGCACCCCAGGGTGTCTTTCATCCAGGGTGTTCCCTGACTAAGGGACTCCAACCAACCTCTGGAGAGCAGGCAACTCCCAGAGCCAGGTCTGCCTCAGCGTGTCAGGAGAGCCTCAGCATAAAAGAGATGACTTCATGTATCTTTGATACAAAAAGAGAATCTGTACTCCACAAATAAAAACAGTCTGCAGCCTTTAAGAAGATTTACAGCTGCCACAACAGAGCCCTGGGGTCTTCTCTGTCATTAGTTGCAAGAACAATTTAGACTATGACACCACAGGCTGAACTGACCCAAACCCCCATTTTCTCCCCAAAATGAAGAAGTTTAAAAAAAAAAAATCAAAACCTTAATATGTATAATTAAATTAATCATCATAAATTACTTTTAGCACAGAGAGTTAGATTTATAATATCATTTTCAAATCTCTATGTGAGGTTTAAATATTTTATAGCATATGTGAGTTAGAGGGAAATGTGTCTAATGGCTTAAATATCACTGTACAGCAGTAGACTTTGACAAAAACTGTAGCACAACTGTTTCTAAGGTAGTTTGTAAAAATTATTTATTTCCATACCAGTTAATTATGATGGGAGTCTTTGTTGAATGCACAAGCATTAAAAAAGTGCTGATATTTTATGCATCTTTAACTGTAACGTGCTTCCCTGCAGCGCATTGGTAACTCCTTGACATTTAACATTCACTCACAGCAACTATAATAAGGGGTTTGATTGCTTCTTTTGCAGATGCAGTAATTTAATAACTGTGATCAGTTGCATAAATTTACTATACAACCATCTTAAGTTAGCCACATTAAAATTAAGCAAAATTGTAATCTGTTGACAGATTATTGCTCCTGAACAATTCTACTAAAAGCATTTCAGATTAGCTTGTGCCACAAGCATTTTTGTTTTATAAGCTTGTAAAAAATACTGCTGCTCTTTTTTTCCTTCCAATCTTACTATTAGACAATTACATGAAATTTTATGTTTTCTGTTAAATCACCTGAACTGGGATGATTTAGTTATTTATACCACATTATGTTTTGAATGCTGCTATTTGAAAAATATTCGTTTGTCAGTTCCTTCACCCTCTCACCCAGTAATTCTCACTGTATAACTTTGCATCAGATACTTCTGAATGAAGGGAACGTGCGAGAAAGAAGCTTTTATGAACACAATAGCAGCACTGCTTTCACCTTTCCCTAATCAAATAAAAAATAATGCCTTTTTCTTTGCTCTGGAGGACTCCCATTTCCCTTTCATTTCTATAAGGCAATACCATTTCCTGGAAAATACAGGATTATTCACGTAATGCTTACATAGAACCTTTCCCCACAGTCAAGCCTACGAAACAGGCATTTTTATGGGGGCTAAGGAGATCCTGGGGTCCATTCCAAGCCCCAACCATGATGAACACAGCACCATGGCCCACTGGCTACCTTTTAAAGCAATCTTGAACTGAGCAGGGAAGCCGTGAATGCATGTTTCTGATACTTCTCAGGAAATATCTTTGACCATCTGCTTAGACTTGCCAAATACGCTTCCGAGTTTCCAATTTTATCGGCGCTTAAAAATACGATCTCTGCAAAAACCACGATGATCCAGCGACATATCTGTATTTAAAGGCAAGGGAATCCAGGAACACTATCCAAACCCCAGAGTTAGGTGGGAAGGGGTTGTGTTTGAGCTCCATGTGTGCATCCCCAGGAGCCCATTGGGGCAGTTACCTGGGCAGGGGCTGTGTTTGAGCTCCAAGTGTGCATCCCCAGGAGCCCATTGGGGCAGTTACCCAGGAAGGGGCTGTGTTTGAGCTCCGCTGGGGCAGTTACCTGGGCAGGGGCTGTGTTTGACCTCCATGTGTGCATCCCCAGGAGCTCACTGGGGCAGTTACCTGGGCAGGGGCTGTGTTTGAGCTCCACGTGTGCATCCCCAGGAGCCCAATGGGGCAGTTACCTGGGCAGGGGCTGTGTTTGAGCTCCATGTGTGCATCCCCAGGAGCCCAATGGGGCAGTTACCTGGGCAGGGGCTGTGTTTGAGCTCCATGTGTGCATCCCCAGGAGCCCAATGGGGCAGTTACCCGTGCAGGGGCTGTGTTTGAGCTCCATGTGTGCATCCCCAGGAGCCCATTGGGGCAGTTACCTGGGCAGGGGCTGTGTTTGAGCTCCCCTGGGGCAGTTACCTGGGCAGGGGCTGTGTTTGAGCTCCGCTGGGGCAGTTACCTGGGCAGGGGCTGTGTTTGAGCTCCACGTGTGCATCCCCAGGAGCCCATTGGGGCAGTTACCCGGGAAGGGGGTGTGTTTGAGCTCCACGTGTGCATCCCCAGGAGTTCATTGGGGCAGTTACCCGTGCAGGGGCTGTGTTTGAGCTCCACGTGTGCATCTCCAGGAGCCCATTGGGGCAGTTACCTGGGCAGGGGCTGTGTTTGAGCTCCATGTGTGCATCTCCAGGAGCCCATTGGGGCAGTTACCTGGGCAGGGGCTGTGTTTGAGCTCCACGTGTGCATCCCCAGGAGCCCAATGGGGCAGATACCCAGGAAGGGGCTGTGTTTGAGCTCCACGTGTGCATCCCCAGCAGCGTGCTGAGCTAGAAGCAAAGGGCTGCTGTCTCCCTGATGCCCAGAGGTGCGGGCTGAGCCGCTCGTTCCCCCATAAGCGCGCTGTCACTTGCGCTGAGCGCCGGGCGCTGGCCGGTGACGGGTCCCTGCCGTGGCCCAGCCTCCCGCAGAGAGGGGCCCACTGCTGCCTGACAAATCCGATGGGACTGCACTCCCAAACCCCCTGCCAGGAGCCCTCACAGTCAAGTGTCCGTCTTTGGGAGCCAGGCTGAAGTGACGGCTGTGACACGGCGCTCACGCCGCTTAATGACACATTTAATGCGGAGTGATCGGGGAGAGGGAGGCTCGTGGAACTTCAAAGACAGACACAGGCACTTGCCACCTGTCCTTATTTTTATCCTTATATTTCCAAAACAAGCATTATCATTAAGCATCAAATAGGCATTTCTCTTGCAACTAGTACCTGCTAATCTTTTATAATCAATTACCTAGTGCAATTATGTTTGTTTGCTTCTAATTATAAGTAATTATGCTTCTAAATATTTTCTTTAGATTACGAAGAGAATAAAAATAGGGGCAGAGGAAAGTGAGACTAGATTATGATTATTAAAAGGGAAACATTTAATTAATTACTTAAATGGAATAATCAGCAAACACCCATTTAAACTTTCCAGACAGAACACTTCACAAAAATACTCCCCACTTCACCCTCGACATATGTTGAACATAAAAAGTTTAAAATAAGTTATGAAACTTTTGGAATACCTCCTGTCTCTCTTCACTTTATAGAGCAAAAAGGCTTCTAGTTTATTAACATTCTCTGGACAGTAATCACATTTTTATGTATCTCTGACTACCTGCATGAACAAAGTTCTAGACAAAATTATTAATAAAATATGAAGGTTCCTTTTTTTTTTGTCCAGAGCAACCTCAATAAACTGCTTTGTGCATTGTTACAGAAAGTGCTCGACATTTTTTTTAATCTAGTATTCATGGCATTTAGGTAAAATTTTGAAATATAAGATGCTTCACACCAAGAAACCAGTCTCAAAAATACCCTCAACCCTAGAAGATTCAGTGAGAATTCAATTGCCCATGGATATTGCCCAAATAATTCTCCACACTACAGGAACACAACAACATTGCTTATGGATCTTCATCTCACATGCTCTGATGGTAAAAAGATGCAGAACTTCATCCACAGAGAATACAAAAGCAGCTTTTTGCACAATCAAAAGAAGATGCCAATTCTCTATTAGAAAGAAACAATTAAAACTAGATAATGACTACGAACAGCTCTGACCTGCTGAGAGCCTGAAGGCTTTGCTTCACTCAGGACTCCACTTCTGTCTGCAGGTCAGCCCTACGCAAACAAAGCCTTAACAGAAATGTTACGGAGGAAATAATAGCCATTTCCAATGATAATACACAATTTTAGCACCTACGCTTGGCTGATTTAGGTGGTCGGCTAACATGTCAAACAGCCTGCCTTAGTTAGGTGAGCCTTTAATGGGTAACTGGCAGACTCTGGCAGCCTTATTTCTGTTTTAGATTTGGTTTGTCATTGGATATCCATTACCTGCCATTCATCTTTGATCTCTTTGGACAGGCCTGATCAAAAGATGTCATTTGACCTACTCCACTTGGCAGAAACTTGTATGACTCTCATAAAGGGGGCACCCCAGCTATAAATAAAATGACATTATTATTTTTCTGTCCTATCATGTAGAAGAGACAATTATGATAATGCAGTGTCTGTCACTTGGAGCCCAGCAAATTGCTAGCTCTCACGCAACTGTTTAGCTTTCTTATTTGTTTTTTGTCTGTTTTCCTCCATTTCAAGTTGAAAATAAAACAGAATTGAAATCACTAATGCTCTGCCTCACACTCTGACAGTCTCAGGGTTTCCTTTTATGGGACTGACGTGCAGATGTGACCATCAGACTGTTTGTCAGTGGTGGGTGGTGGTTAAGTGCTGTGTTGGCAGCACATCCCAACAATGGAATCAGGTTTATACTTCATTTCCACCTCTGCACACGAGCGCCTGTCTGAATGCAGTGCTGGTAGACATTACACCAAACAGATACAATCGGAGAGAGTTTATTGTATCTTTAATAAAGCAACAATAGAGGAAATGTATGAGCCCTCTCTCCGCTGCCAGGGGGCTTATGCGTGGGGAAGGGTTCTGGGAAGGATGACAACAAGCCAACTGTCAGGATATTGGTAGGCTTGGGGTATTTTCCTGAGTGGCACATACTCCTCACTCCTGTGTTCTCCTACCTCTAACAGAGCACGCTGTGAAAAATGCGAAGCACTTGTGTTTAAAATTTTAATAGAAATATAATTGTTATAAAAATAGCAATATAATTAGAGTAATAATAATTTGGATAATTTGGATTAGGACAATATGAAACAATAGAAACAAAGAGTTACAGACAATCTGGGTACCTTTTTCTGGGCTAAATTTTAAGTGTCCTGTTGCTGCTATCTCGCTGCGAGTCCTTTCTTTAAAAAAAAAGTATCTTACATAGTGTTAAAATAGAAACTCTGCTATGTTATAACCTAAAACTATATTTAACACACTACTTTAAGAGAATTAATACAGCATAACTTTCTAACATAACACATATAATATTCATTTTAATATTTGCAAAAATCCAATCGCAAAATACGCATTTTTCACAACGCTGTGTCCATGTCCACACGTGCAGGGAGCAGAGCACGTCCAGACTCCTGTCTGCTCCCTCAGTGCCCACGTTGGGCACCAGCCTGGGCACTAAGGAGTGCACATCCCGTGGCCTGAGCCTCCTCACCGCCTCCTGGCTGGAACTGCCCTTCCCACACGCTGCCTGCCCCCAGGTGATGCTCGGGATGCTCTCCCTCTTTTCCAGGCAGACGTTCCCAGCAATGCTACTCAAAGCCCTGGCACTCAAAAGAAGTGGCACTCAGCTGCCCAGCAGCCCTCACAGGGGACAGCACCCAGCCCTGCTCAGCCCCCACAGCACCACACATCAACACCCTCACAACAGGACACAAACAGCCACCAATCAGTCATCCTGCTCCTACAGCAAAACTCTGCACAGTTAATCCACCATTAACTACAGGCCTTCACTATGGGCAAACTGCAAAACCAACAGTGGGCAAAAACACATGTGCTTTCAATATCCTTTGTATTGCAGAATCTTTGGGTAGAACCATCCCCAAAGATTCTGCAACACAAAAACATAGATATGTTCACATAGATTGGCTTTTCTATGTACCTTCATTTTTTAATTTGTTCCCCTTGCTCTTATACAGGCTTGATGTGCTGCTGCCAGAAAACAGATCTCGACAGAGATGCTGAGAGAAAACTAAAACTGTTAAGGGCTTGTAAATACAAATAATTAATTATTTGTAATTAATTATTCATGATTAATTTGTGCCAGAACAGGAATGTTTTATTCTGAATTAATTTGATTCATTTCAAAATTGCTACTTTAAATTGCTACTCTACCATAACGTGATATAATCTCTCTCTGTAGACAAGCCCTAAAATATTAAAAAAGCATTTAAAACAAAGGAAAAGCATCACGTTCTCTCACAGAAACACACGGTGCCTGCTGTCCTTGCAAAGTACTTTGTCTGCTCATCCAAAAGCAACCTGGACAAAATGGAGCCTCTCCAGTGGCCTAGAAAAATTTTGCAACAAGGAAAATGGGGGGGAAATATTTCAGATCAAACTTGGAAGTGGCTGGGAACAGTTCCCTGATGACAAATCCCACTGGTGCTACCCAGAGAGCAACTGAGAACAACGAGGTTCTCCTCAGCCAAGGCTACGCTGAGAAGCTCAAGGGATCTGAGCATCAGTAAGAAGCAGCAACAAAGGAACACTAGAAACAAAAACAAACAACAGGAATTGCAGGGCATTTTTTAAAGATGGAAAACACCTAGATCTTTTTCTCATGAACTTAAGGATACTAAAAAGAAAACAGATGGCAGGACTTAATAAAATTCAAGTACATTTGGCAAGGCAGCCTTTTACTGTTGCAATAGTGCATGTTATCCTTCTAATGCATCACAGAAGGATGCCTGCAACACAGCACAATTCTTTCAAGTAGACTTTTTTTATTACAAAGTTTAGCTTCTTAATAACACATATTGAAAAGAGGAAACATACACAGACCAATAACTTCTTCTCCAGTTTGAGTTTGTACAGTCCAGAAATCCTCAGCAGAGATCTGAGCCAAAGCAGGCACTGGGCAAGTACTGCTCCAGAGTGACCTGGACCATCCTCACCTATTCCAGCTTTTCAAACCAGCCAAGGATGCACATTGTTCTTATACAAAGAAACTTCCAGGACATTAACTCCACAACTCTGCTAGAATCACTAAACATACAAAAACAAGAGTCCTCAGTTTTTATCATATTATCTCTTTTAGACTGCAGTCAAAAAGTACATACAGTATCTTATGTTTAGGATCTCATCATTAAGATTATTAATATGGACTTCATTTGGCAGAGACAGACAATTGCCCCACAAGTCCCAGCAGTTCCTTGTGAGCAGGCATTCCAGTCCAAACACTCACAGGATTTTAAATTCTTTTTAACTCAGGGCAGAGCTTTCTGATCACCTTTGGAGAAGGTAGACAAGAGATCCTAAAGGAAAGGGCTGGTCTCAGTGAATGAAGACTTCTCGGCACAGGATAACGTACTAAGGTTTAAATTTAAAAGGGCATGGCTGAAATGGAAAGTACCACTTGGGAAAGAAATTCAACAGTAATATCAGAGAAAGTGAAGCAGCACAATGATGGCTCATCCCAGATACAAACTGCTGAAGTTAATTGCAAAGCATCCTCCAAAGGTACTTTCTCCTTCGGCCAGTTCTGCAGAGCTGAACCAAAGGCGGCTCCTGCACACAGGTCTGACCTTGGGAAAGGATGGACAAACTGCCTGGTTAACTCCCTAGTTTACTGCTCAGCCTTTTTAAAGGCAAAAGGAGCATTTCCTCACATCCAGCCACACATTCATCTGCATTTCTGCTGCTGAGATTTATTTCTAAGCAGTCACAGCTACACTGCAGTGCCAACCTTATTTCAGTACAAGAACGCCCTATTTTGATTTAACACTGCAAACTGCACCATACTGCTATGAAAATGACCAGATTGAAATCAGTTTAAAAGCATAGCTTTAGTTAAACTAACACAGATTCATTTGCAGGCACCAAACTCTGCCTCATCACCAGAGGTATTGCCTACCTGGCTCACTCAGCACTCTGCTTTGTTACAGCTGCCTCCTTTGTAACTCTCTCTCCAAAACTTCTAACAGATTCAGTAATCCTGCCCCAGTAAAACAATCACTTTTCACAGGAAGAAACACAGTCAGTTTCTCTAGACAAACAGACTTAATTTCCCCCCTCTCCTGCTCCTCCCAGGTACTGCTGCAAGTGCACCTCCATCTCGCAGTCTGTCCAATCCCCTCCAACATCCAACTTACAGGTAACATCTGACTGTGTCGGTGGCTTTTGGGCACCTAAGGTAGTGCCACAAGTAAAATCTGAAACGTATCTGATGCATATGAACCAAAATAATTAATTTCAAAACAATTTGTAGTAGTTCTTTCAGCCAGGTACTTAGCTGCAGTCTATTAATTTGCCCTAAAATTTGGCAGGTTTCTAAAAAGAAGGACCGTAAAATCATTGTTCAAAGAAAACCCCCTATCACCTGCAACATCTATGAATATATGTTAATGAAATGGTAAGCTGTTTAATAAGCCATTATCAGTTATATAAAAAATATTTAATCTGCAGATTACAACATACTTACTAAAGCAGCTGTCCATATCCAGGCAACCATAATTTCACTATCTAGCTCGGTATTGAAATATGAAAGCATTTTGTGAGGATCCAGGATATTTGGCATGGACATTAGTAATAATGTTCCTGGCACCATGCACTACCTGCATGTTCATGCTGTGGGAAGGCTTCCTGCTCCTATACATCTCATTATCTACTGGTGCCACAGTGGGAATGTGAATGCAGTCAATCACTCCCTGGATACTCAGGAAACTAGCAATGACATATAAACCTTCATTGACTTTCTGTTGCTGTTGTAGAGTGTTTGGTAACTTGATGAATGTCTGACTGTGTTGCAGCATGGCATCTAGGAAATGAGGAAGGCACCTGGACGCACAGGGCTGACTCATCTGTTTGTGGCCCCCCGCTACCCTCCGCGACGGCCGCCCGTCGAGCGCAGCCCATCCCTGGGATGGCAGGGGACCTGCTGCTGCCTTCCCCTGGCAGCTGCCCCGAGAGCAGGCACGTGGATGTGCTCTGGAGCACGCAGAGGGAGGCGTGGGACACGCTGCTCCTGCAGATGGAGGTGTGGGACACGCCGCTCCCACGTGCGCAGAGCCCCGACGCTCATCCCCGGCTCGCACCAAAGATGCTCAGGCGTGTAACAGCGAGATAAGAACAGCTCCCTCAGCATGTGCTCCAGGCAGCTATCAGTGTCAATCTAACTCCCCAACTGCTCTGTGATACTCGAACAGAACGCAAGGATGTATAATAATAATAATATAGGATGGGTTATTAATGTACAGGCAAGATTAGGCGTGTCAAGGTGCACCTGCAGGATTCCCATCCTGTGTGTGTGTGTGTCTGATGGTGCAGGCGTTTGTCCTCGTGGATCTCTTCAC